>NW_028320382.1:0-26344 GCF_062004578.1 Staurois parvus | reverse complement strand
CACAGCACACCAACATCAAAACCTCATCCCCACTGTGAAACATGGCGGAGGGAGCATCATGGTTTGGGGCTGCTTTGCTGCCTCAGGGCCTGGACGGATTGTTGTCATTGATGGGAAAATGAATTCCAGAGTTTATCAAGACATTTTGCAGGAAAACGTACGACCATCTGTCCGCCAACTGAAGCTCCTCAGAGGATGGGTGATGCAACAGGACAATGACCCAAAGCATACAAGTCATTCAACAAAACAATGGCTGCAACAGCACAGAATACGCCTTCTGGAGTGGCCCAGTCAGAGTCCTGACCTCAACCCCATTGAAATGCTGTGGCATGACCTTAAGAGAGCGATTCACACCAGACATCCCAAGAATATTGCTACACTGAAACAGTTTTGTGAAGAGGAGTGGTCCAAAATGACTCCAGATCGTTGTGCCGGTCTGATCTGCAACTACAGGAAACGTTTGGTTGAGGTTATTGCTGCCAAAGGAGGGTCAACCAGTTATTAAGTCCAAAGGTTCACATACTTTTTCCTCCCTGCACTGTGAATGTTTACATGTTATGTGCAATTAAACCATGGCAACATCTAATGTTTGTGTAGTATTATGTTCAGCAGACTGTGTTCTTCTTGTGTTGTGACTTAGATGACGTTCAGAGCACATTTTATGCCCAATTCATGCAAAACTCCACGTAATCCCAAGGGGTTCACATACTTTTTCTTGCAACTGTATATAATCCCTTCCTTAGTTGTTATCTGTATTCCGGTGTTTTGCCTGTTAGCCATATTCCTGTTGGCTGATCCCTTCCCTATCTTGTACCGTTACCCCATTTCTGTACCCCTTGTTCCCAGTCCCACTCATGCCCTGTTTCTTTCAGCTTCCCCCCATTTGTATGTAGTGTATATAGTTAGGTTGTTGATTGGGTATTTCTCCACTGTCACGTTCATTTTTCACTCTGGCTTTGCTTATGGTCTGTTGGTGTTGTGTGCATGAACTTACTTTAATCATGCTCAATCTGATTTCAGTTTTCTAAGTGCAGCTACACAAATCTGGTCATCCCTGGATGCATGCATTTGGTATCCTTTAAAATCGATTTCCTTAGTCCCCCTTTCATTTCAAAGTAATTAGTTTCCCTTCTTCCACATTAGAGTCATCAGTCCCCCTTCCCTTTCACATCAGATTCCCACGTCTTCAACCCCTTATTAGGACCTGGATCACCTGCTGGTGGTACTGTGGATCCCAGGGAGGAGGGTTGTAATTCCCGTGTCCACCAGAGTGTGTCCCAGTAATCAGTTTTCACCTGATGCTGGCTGCTGGGAGGGTATACAGGTCCTCGCCTACCAAGTGCCTCTCGCTCAAGTGTTTTGCTTGCTCCCAGATACTGCTAGCCATTATCCTGTTCCTGCCCTATACGTTGTACCCTACTGCTTTGTACCTGCCCCCTGTTTTAGTTCTCCCTTGACATCTGCTCCCTGTACCGCCAGTTTCCCGATTTTCTGTGTTCCCCATTTTGTGTATATTGTGCAATTGGCTCCTGTTAGTTATTAGTCAAGTATTCTGACTGCAGAGGGCAGGAGGCAGAGTAGGTGCAAATGGAGGACTTCCATCCTCTTCTGAATGCGGGGGGGGGGTGGCCCAGAATGCCGCCTGACCTAGATTAGCATCATGCATGTCCATACTGCTGGCAGCTGATACCATAGAAATGCATAACTGTGCAAAAATGCGGGGTGCAGCGCAGCACCCATGACGAGTCCGGGCAGCACCCCAGGGTCTCAAGACACCATGGTTGAGAAACACTGGCTCAGATCATCCTGCTCCCCCTCCCATCAGTGACTCCGCTTACCCTGCTCTTGTTCTCTGCAGTGGCTCAGCAACTCAGCTCACCCTGCACCACTTGCAGGTCCTGGATCAGGAACAAGGGGAGCAGATACAAGGCAGCAGGGTAGAGGATGCAGGGCAAGGGCAAGAGCAAGGCCAGGAAAAATTAACAAGCAGTATCTGGCAAGCAGGGCAAAACCCCAAAGAACTGTAGATAACTAAATATCTTCCCAGCAGCCAGCATCAGGTGGTTACAGGAATTTGCTGGATGCAGGGAGGACACCAAAACTACAACCTTCTGCCACCAGCATGCGATCCACGTCCTGATAACGACTCTCTTTATTTATTTATTTCAGGTACTTATATAGCGCCGTCAATTTACGCATCACTTACATATATATTATACATTCACTTCAGTCCCTAACCCTCAAGGGGTGTACAATCTAAGGTCCCTAAATTACATTCATACATACACATATTAGGGCCATTTTAGACAGGAACCAATTCACCTACCTTTGGTGTGTGGGAGGACACCGGAGTACCCGGAGGAAACCCATGCAGGCACAGGGAGAACATGCAAACTCCAGGCAGGAGGTGCTGTGGCTGGGATTCGAACCAACGACCCGAGTACTGCCAGGTGGAAGTGCTAACCATTTAGCCACTGTGCTGCCCACTCTCCTAGCAGTGAATTGGCAGTGTGCCCGCCTTCTCATCTCTAATGTAATTACAGAGCAGGCACACAGGAAGAGGGGGAGAGCAGAGTGCCAAAACTTCATGAAATTTTGTGAAATTTGAGGACAATTTGCTCCACAGTGCCTACAGCTACAGATATCAGTGATGACTTGTTTTAAAGCTTGATCAGAAAATGCCAATACTATCACGTTTATCTGATGGCGTCCACCCTCTGATGATGTGCCGTAGCACGAAAGGCCTCAGGAGGAGCCAACAGCACGTGTGACTTTCTGCACCGCCGTGACCACGAGGAGGTCCGGCGGTCCCTCACTGTGCCGGGTCAGTACATGTTTGTCTATCTCTCTGTCCACCTAAATGCTGGCAGTGTGTTTCTATGCATGTACCCCTGGTTGTTACTTTCTGCTTATGACCTAATAAATCAACTTGAACCTACTACACTATTGGCACTCCCTCTCTGTTTTGACCCTCTCTCTGAGGGTTTCAGATCTACTGCAGCTGGTTCCCAGTACATCTTATGTCCAGGAGAGGGAGCTCATCCATCTTCATGCACTGGTTGTGAGTGCTCTCTAGACCTTTCGGCATACTACTACACCCAAGGTTGATGATCCACCTGGGAGGGATGATCCGTAGGTCCGTATATCTGGCTGATTACCTGGATAGATGGTCTTATACATGCGCATATTTAATGCGCGGTCGGTGAGTGCGCATTTTATCTACATGGTTCCAGTCACCTATTTTTGCATAGAGGAGATTTTCACGTCAAGTTATCTGCAATCTTTTCACGCTCATGAATGACTTATGAACTATATGCTCTCTTATTTGGTACAGTTGCAAGAAAAAGTATGTGAACCCTTTGGGATTACGTGGAGTTTTGCATGAATTGGGCATAAAATGTGCTCTGAACATCATCTAAGTCACAACAACAGAAGAACACAGTCTGCTGAACATAATACTACACAAACATTAGATGTTGCCATGGTTTAATTGCACATAACATGTAAACATTCACAGTGCAGGGAGGAAAAAGTATGTGAACCTTTGGACTTAATAACTGGTTGACCCTCCTTTGGCAGCAATAACCTCAACCAAACGTTTCCTGTAGTTGCAGATCAGACCTGCACAACGATCTGGAGTCATTTTGGACCACTCCTCTTCACAAAACTGTTTCAGTGTAGCAATATTCTTGGGATGTCTGGTGTGAATCGCTCTCTTAAGGTCATGCCTCAGTATTTCAATCGGGTTGAGGTCAGGACTCTGACTGGGCCACTCCAGAAGGCGTATTCTGTGCTGTTGCAGCCATTGTTTTGTTGAATGACTTGTATGTTTTGGGTCATTGTCCTGTTGCATCACCCATCCTCTGCGGAGCTTCAGTTGGCGGACAGATGGTCGTACGTTTTCCTGCAAAATGTCTTGATAAACTCTGGAATTCATTTTCCCATCAATGACAACAATCCGTCCAGGCCCTGAGGCAGCAAAGCAGCCCCAAACCATGATGCTCCCTCCACCATGTTTCACAGTGGGGATGAGGTTTTGATGTTGGTGTGCTGTGCCTTTTTTTCTCCACACATAGTGTTGTGTGTTCTTCCCAAACAACTCAATCTTGGTTTCATCTGTCCACAGTATATTCTGCCAGTAGTGCTGTGGAACATCCAGGTGCTCTTTTGCAAACTTCAAACGTGCTGCAATCTTCTTTTTGGACAGCAATGGCTTCCTCCGTGGTGTCCTCCCATGTACTCCATTCTTGTTTAATGTTTTCCTTATTGTAGATGTGTCAACAAAAATGTTAGCATGTGCCAGAGATTTCTGTAGGTCTTTAGCTGACACTCTGGGATTCTTCTTTACCTTATGCAGCATTCTGCACTGTGCTCTTGCAGTCATTTTTACAGGACGACCCCGCCTAGGGAGAGTAGCAACAGTGCTAAACTTTCTCCATTTGTAGACAGTCTGTCTTACCGTGGACACATGAACATCAAGGCTTTTGGAGATACTTTTGTAACTCTTTCCAGCTTCATGCAAGTCAACAATTCTTGATCGTAGGTCTTCTGAGAGCTCTTTTCTGCAAGGCATGGTTCACATCAGACAGTGCTTCTTGAAACCAGTAAACCCAAAACAGGTGTCAGCAACACATCCAATATCATCCCACTGATTGGAGTCAAGGTTGGCTCACTCCTGGCTCCAATTAGCTCTGGGAGAAGTCATTAAGCTAGGGCCTCACATACTTTTTCCTTCCAGCACTGTGAATGTTTACATGTTATGTGCAATTAAACCATGACAACATCTAATGTTTGTGTAGTATTATGTTCAGCAGACTGTGTTCTTCTATTGTTGTGACTTAGATGACGTTCAGAGCACATTTTATGCCCAATTCATGCAAAACTCCACGTAATCCCAAGGGGTTCACATACTTTTTCTTGCAACTGTACATACTTGGTTTACAGTGCTGCACTATATATTTTTCATTATTTATGTTATAAGGTCTGGTGATTCCTTGGAGTGTTCTAGCAGCTGATTGTGTGAGCGCTCGCTATATCCGTTTCTTATTTTATCATGTTTATCGCCTGGCCACAGCTGTATGCTAAGGGCGACCACCAAGCGTAGGTGCCTCACTTTACAAATCATTTAGAAGTTAAATCAGATTCTACATCTGTGTTTCAACTCTTTGACTTTGTTTAGTTGTTGAAATCTTCCAACAGGTGCAAACCAGGTGTCCCGGCACAGTTTACGTCCATTCTCTCATTGGTGCACCGAAACGTTTCAACGCCGGCGTAGACTCCGCATATGGAAGGTTCAACATAAATCGGCAAAGCTTTTGTTTATAGCCCCAGCGGTATGATTTACCCCGGCAATTCTCCTCTCCAGCTTTCAGATTCCAATCTGCTCTATCGTCCCTCCACATATGAATTTCGAATTTAAGAAAAAAAACAAATAAAAAAACCCTAATAATTAAAAAAAAAAAAGGACCGAGCAGCCATCTGGGTGTCTCATTGCGCACAAAAGTAGTTAATCACACATAGAAGACAGTTTTACTTACTTGGATACCAACAGATTTGAGCGCAGATGCATATTTTCCATAATTAAACTCAGTAATGTTTTCTCCGCGCAGATACGGTCTGAATTTTTTATTTTCTTTTTTTGGGTCTTTTGCATCTGTTGTAAGGCATGCTTTTGGCTTGTCTCTGTAACTAATCCTCGCTTTGGGGCTACATTTTAAGTCTTCTGTTATCAGTTTCGGGTCTGACAACCTTCTAACCCCAACCCACTACTTGCCAACGATTTCCTACAGAGACTCACATCCAAGTGCGTTTTGATCAATGGCTGAAATGCAAAGTAAAGTAGAATTCCAACAAAAATCAAAATGAATCGCCCCGAGCTACTGATGTGTCCATATCCTATGTGCAAAAAAAATCAACCCATTCGCTAGTTGTTGCAGCTAATGTTCCCACATTATTATACAGGATTCATATGGCGCCAACAGTTTGCGCAGCGCTGTACAAAATGAAGGCGGACATGACAGTTACAATACAATTTGGTACAAGAGGAAACGGAGGGCCCGGCTCCTGGGAGCTTACAATCTAGGAGGAAGGGTTGAGTGATACAAAAGGTAATAGCTGTGTGGGGGAGGAGCTGATGGAGGAAATAAATGGCAGTTTACTAGGTAGAAGCAGGATAGGCTTCTTCAAAGAGAGAGGTTTTTAGGGATCTTCTAAAGGTGGATAGATTAGGAGACAGCTGGACAGATTGGGGTAGGGAGTTCCACAGGATGGGAGAAGCTCGGGAGAAGTCCTGGATGTGAGCGTGGAAGGAGGTGACACGGGTTCTAGAGAGCAGAAAGTCTTGGGAGGATCAAAGAGAGACGTTTGGTTGCTATTTTGAAACCAGGTTGGTGATGCAGCTGAGGGCAGAGTTGTGGATGGCTTTGTAAGTTGTTCTTAGTATTTTGAATTTTATTCGTTGGGCGAGTGGAAGCCAGTGGAGGGATTGGCAGAGAGGGGTGGGGGACAGTGGAGGGATTGGCGGAGAGGGATGGAGGACACTGAGTGGAGGGATTGGCAGAGGGGTGGAGGACACTGAGTGGAGGCCAGTGGAGGGATTGGCAGAGGGGTGGAGGACACTGAGTGGAGGCCAGTGGAGGGATTAGCGGAGAGGGGTGGAGGACACTGAGTGGAGGCCAGTGGAGGGATTGGCAGAGGGGTGGAGGACACTGAGTGGAGGGATTGGCAGACGGGTGGAGGACACTGAGTGGAGGGATTGGCAGAGGGGGGTGGAGGACTCTGAGTGGAAGCCAGTGGAGGGATTGGCAGAGAGGGGTGGAGGACACTGAGTTCAAGCCAGTGGAGGGATTGGCAGAGAGGGGTGGAGGACACAGTGGAAGCCAGTGGAGAGATTGGCAGAGAGGGGTGGAGGACACTGAATGGAAGCCAGTGGAGGGATTGGCAGAGAGGGGTGGAGGACACTGAGTGGAGGCCAGCAGAGGGATTAGCAGAGGGGTGGAGGACACTGAGTGGAGGGATTGGCAGAGGGGTGGAGGACACTGAGTGGAGGCCAGCAGAGGGATTAGCAGAGGGGTGGAGGACACTGAGTGGAGGCCAGTGGAGGGATTGGCAGAGGGGTGGAGGACACTGAGTGGAGGGATTGGCAGACGGGTGGAGGACACTGAGTGGAGGGATTGGCAGAGGGGGGTGGAGGACTCTGAGTGGAAGCCAGTGGAGGGATTGGCAGAGAGGGTTGGAGGACACAGTGGAGGTCAGTGGGGGGATTAGCAGAGAGGGGTGGAGGACACTGAATGGAAGCCAGTGGAGAGATTGGCAGAGAGGGGTGGAGGACACTGAATGGAAGCCAGTGGAGAGATTGGCAGAGAGGGGTGGAGGACACTGAATGGAAGCCAGTGGAGAGATTGGCAGAGAGGGGTGGAGGAAACTGAGTGGAGGTCAGTGGGGGGATTAGCAGAGAGGGGTAGCAGACACTGAACAGTTGGTGAGGTGGATGAGCCTGGCAGCAGTATTCATGATGGACTGGAGGGGGGATAGCCTATGTAAAGGTAAGCCAATGAGGAGGGAGTTCCACCTGAAATACTTACATACAAAAATGTATACAGGCATACCTCGGTTCACGAATTTAATGCGTCCTCCGGGACATTTTGTATTGCAAAAAATTTTGACATGATAGCATCACACACTTCTGCCGACTTGTTGGTGGCACATCCATGATGCGAATCTCCCGTTCCACCACATCCCAAAGGTGCTCTATTGGTTGGAGATCTGGTGACTGTGGAGGCCATTGGAGGACAGTGACGTCATTGTCATGTTCAAAAAACCAGTTGGAGATGACTTGAGCTTTGTGACATGGAGCATTATCCTGGTGGAAGGAGCCAGCAGAAGATGGGGATGCTGGGGGTCATTAAGCGATGGACATGGTCAGCAACAAGACTCAGATATTCAAAGCAATATCCCCCATCCATCTGTGTCTCCATGCTTTATTTTGCCGAGAAATCACTTAGAAAAACACCCCCTTAGTATTTCTGGCCGTGGCCATCTTGAATAAGGGCAGATGATTCATGTAGCATTTACTTCCTGGAAATCATATGCCCTTAGCTCAGGCATACGGGCAGGGGGGTGTGCTTAGCTGAGAAAGCCCCTCCTCCCCTCCTGAGATGTCTAGGCATGGAAACTAGGAAGTACCTGAAGAAATGTAAAAAGAAGCAAATATAATATTCCTTCCCATCTATTTACTGATAGCAGCATAAGGATTAAAAATAGTCGATGTGGATTGAGAATGAACCGCAGCAATGCTACCATAGAGAAACAATTCTTCCACTTCCAGGTTTGCACGATGACGTCACGTAGATCCATTGAGGTTTTGTTGCGCTGCATTTTTTTGTATGAGAAAGTAGAATTTCCGGCACGAGTTCAAGTCCTTTGCTCCCTCCCCCTACTTCCTGCCAACATCACGTCCTCTTGCATGAGCTCCATGAAGTTTATTAGCATATGAATAGGGGAAGCCTGGCTTTTAAAAACGATACATGGTAATAAAAATCATTCCATAATATTTATAAAAAAAGAAAATCACAAATATAGCTATAGCAACACAACGGGAACACCAGGTGCTGCATAGAGATACACATAGACATATATATATATAATAGGTACTTCTATAGCGCCGTCAATTTACACAGCGCTTCACATATATATTGTACATTCACATCAGTCCCCGCCCCCGAGGAGCGTACAATCTAAGGTCTCTAACTTTACATTCATACATACACATACTAGGGCCAGTTTAGACAGGAGCCAATTAACCTACCAGCATGTCTTTGGAGTGTGGGAGGAAACCGGAGTACCTCGGGGAAACCCACGGAGGCACAGGGAGAACATCCAAACTCCAGGCAGGTGGTGTCATGGCTGGGATTTGAACCAAAGACCCTAGTACTGCCAGGCGGAAGTGCTAACCATTTAGGCAATGTGCTGCCCATAGACACATATATATATAGTACTTATATAGCACCGTCAATTTACGCCGCGCTTCACATATATATTGTACATTCACATCAGTCCCCGCCCCCGAGGAGCGTACAATCTAAACTCCCTAACTCACATTCATGCATACACATACTAGGGACAATTTAGACAGGAGCCAATGAACCTACCAGCATGTCTTTGGAGTGTGGGAGGAAACCGGAGTACCTCGAGGAAACCAACACAGGCACAGGGAGAACATCCAAACTCCAGGCAGGTGGTGTCGTGGTTGGGATTTGAACCAGCGACCCGAGAACTGCCAGGTGGAAATGCTAATCATTTAGTCACTCTGCTGCCCATGAATGGATGTGCATGGAGATTGATGGGTACAGCCATTCCTGTCTTCCCAGGCATACGCCATATTTATTGCTTCGTATGTCCACGAGGCCAAATACTGTATTTGTTCATATGAGCAGTAAAAACACTTGAGAGATCAGCAACAGCAATGGCACTAAACCAACCAAAGTCTCCGGGAGCCTGCATGATTCATCCACGTGGTCTGTTCTTTCTTTCTTTGTGGTCTCCCAACAGCTCTATGGTGATCAGCAACCCATCCCGATGCTTGTGGGAGGTTCGGACCCCCACATCCCCCCCTTATCTACTCCCCTGTCTCTAGTTTAAAAATGAACCACTTTTACTATCTCCTGTTATTCAGCTTTCAGAAATCTGATATTTTGCTACTCAGATCTAAGAAAGTTTCTTTATGTCATAGTAATAAATCAACCAAATGAAAATCTAACGTACTAAAAAAAGAATCCATTTTTCATTATGGAGCATAATAAAGTATATGTACAAACACTAGACATCCGCTTTCATTTGCTTAGGAAATCACATAATCGTCCGTAAAGTCTCCGAATATAGTGGCAGCACAGCTACACCTCTTCGGTAATGATAAAGTCCATTCTGCATCTGTTTCAGCTCAAGCCCTGCTGTGCGAAGTGGCTGACAGGGAAAAGGGTCAGGCTAAGCTGTCATTCATTGGCATTGGAGGATTCTTCCAAGCCGCATGTGTTCCTCCAGCAGATGATGCCTAATTTGTTGATGTGCAATTAAGAGGATGTCAGAAAGCAAACAAACAATGAACACACCCCAATGAGAACAGCTAAAATAATGTGCTTCCTTTCCTTCATTTTAAAGTGGACCTGTAATGACTTCAAAGGAAACAAACTAGTGCCGTTCATTACTATAAAGAACAAACAGGGGTCCAAGAGAGACCACCTTAACATGGGCCTCAAAGGAGGACCAACCGCAGTGTAACCAGACAAAATGAACTTTATTGAGATCAAATACATGAAGGTGGTCAATAGGACCTAAACAGTCCTCCAATCACCATTAACCCCTTCCAGTCCGGACGCTTTCCCCCCCTCCAGACCGGACGCTTTCCCCCCCTTCCAGTCCGGACGCTTTCACCCCTCCAGACCGGACGCTTTCCCCCCCTTCCAGTCCGGACGCTTTCACCCCTCCAGACCGGACGCTTTCCCCCCCTTCCAGTCCGGATGCTTTCACCCCTCCAGACCGGACGCTTTCCCCCCCTTCCAGTCCGGACGCTTTCACCCCTCCAGACCGGACGCTTTCCCCCCCTTCCAGTCCGGACGCTTTCCCCCCCTTCCAGTCCGGACGCTTTCCCCCCCTTCCAGTCCGCTTTCACACCCTTCCTGTCCGGACGCTTTCCCCCCCTTCCAGTCCGGACACTCCCCCCCCCCTTCCAGTCCGGATGCTTTCGCCCCCTTCCAGTCCGGACGCTTTCCCCCCCTTCCAGTCCGGACGCTTTCCCCCCCTTCCAGTCCGCTTTCACACCCTTCCTGTCCGGACGCTTTCCCCCCCTTCCAGTCCGGACACTTTCATCCCCTTCCAGTCCGGACACTCCCCCCCCCTCCAGTCCGGACGCTTTCGCCCCCTTCCAGTCCGGACGCTTTCCCCCCCTTCCAGTCCGGACGCTTTCCCCCCCCTTCCAGTCCGGACGCTTTCCCCCCCCTTCCAGTCCGGACGCTTTCACCCCTCCAGACCGGACGCTTTCACACCCTTCCTGTCCGGACGCTTCCCCCCCCTTTCCAGTCTGGACACTCCCCCCTTCCTGTCCGGACGCTTTCACCCCCTTCCTGTCCGGACGCTTTCACCCCCTTCCAGTCCGGATGCCTCCCCCCTCCCTTCCAGTCCGGACGCCTCCCCCCCCCCTTCCAGTCAGGATACTTTCCCCCCCTTCCAGTCCGGACACTTTCACCCCCCTTCCAGTCCGGACACTTTCACCCCCCTTCCAGTCCGGACACTTTCCCCCCCTTCCAGTCCGGACACTTTCACCCCCTTCCAGTCCGGACACTTTCACCCCCTTCCAGTTCGGACACTTTCCCCTCCCTTCCAGTCCGGACACTTTCCCCCCCTTCCAGTCCGGACACTTTCACCCCCTTCCAGTCCGGACACTTTCCCCCCCCCCGGACACTTCCCCCCCTTCCAGTCCGGACACTTTCTCCCCCTTCCAGTCCGGACACTTTCACCCCCTTCCAGTCCGGACACTTTCCCCCCCCCCAGACACTTCCCCCCCTTCCAGTCCGGACACTTCCCCCCCTTCCAGTCCGGACACTTTCCCCCCCTTCCAGTCCGGACACTTTCACCCCCTTCCAGTCCAGGGCAATTTTCAGCTTTCAGCGCTCTCACACTTTGAATGACAATTGCGCGGTCATGCAACACTGTACCCGTATGAATTTTTTACCATTTTTTTGAGATAAAGCTTTATTTTGGTGGTATTTATTCACCGCTGGGATTTTTATTTTTTTTGCTACGTAAATGAAAAAGTAACAAAAATATTGAAAAAAAGTGTTTTTGTTATAAAATTTTGCAAATAAATAATCTTTCATCATAAATATTGGCCGAAATGTATTCTGTTATCTTTTTAGTAAAAAACAAAAAAATAAGCCAAATTAGTTTAACCAAAAATTATAATTTTAAATTTTTTTTTAAATTTTTATATTATTTATGTTTTTTTCATACTGTCACCCTAGCAGTACAGTGTCACCATGGTGACACTGTACTACTTGTGGGGCGTGATGATTTTTTTTTTTTTTTACAGTGATTGCTTTTACACCCATATAGGATGTAAAAGCAATAATTTCTCTTGCTCTCTGTCTGCATTCTTGCAGCCATTGAGAACTACTGTGTGAGCTGTGATTGGTCACAGCTTGTCCCATGGTACAAGGCTGTTGTGAATAGCCCTGTACCATGTGATCTCTGTAACCATTCATAGATTTCACTAGTAGTAAGCAATGATGTCAGAAGTGCTTACTACTATTCATGTGATCACTGATTGGCCAATCGGGGATCTTATGAATCAGGACCTCACACAGAAGTCCTGTACAGCAATCGGTGTTTCGCTGTGTCCGGAAGACAGTGGGCACCAGATCGTGGTGCTGCGTGCTCTCAGGGAGCGTGCACAGGCCATTGATAACTACTGAGTGAGCTGTGATTGGTCACAGCTTGTCACATGGTACAAGGCTGTTGTGAATAGCCTTGTACCATGTGACCTCTGTGATCATTCAGATTTCACACGTAGTAAGCAATGATGTCACAAGTGACATCATTGCTTACTACTTTGCATGTGATCACTGATTGGCCTATCAGTGATCACATGATCGGGACCTCGTACAGAGGTCCCATCTGACGATCTGTGTTTCACTGTGTCCGGAGGACACAGCAGGCACCGGATCGCGGTGCTGCGCGCTCCCAGGGAGCACGCACAGCTAGAAATGACGGGTGCCGTTTATGAACGGCAACCCGCCTCTGGCGTGACACCATCCGGCCGTTTATAAACAGCAGGCGGACGGCAAGTGGTTAAAACAAGGTCTGACACCGTTATCACCTTGGGTAGTGCCATTCTAACGGGCGCCGTTTATGCTGATCATAAACGGCACCCGCCATTTCACACATATACGGATTTATCTCTCAGAGTTGTCCTTCACAACGTGGGTTCCATGGAATCCTGGAGTTCCTCCACAAGTTGCTAGGAGCTCCTTGAGCAGCTTCTGCCTCTCAGAGCACCGGCCCCGTCTAGCATACCAACTGCAATGACGTTTACTATGCACAATGAAGCACCAGTTCTAATTGGATTTTTGAGTCTGCCCAAAAAAAGGTCAATTTGTAAGAGATGAATTATTAATTTTTTTTAAAAAAAAGAAGTCATGGCAGAACAAATATTCTGGACTAAGAGAGCATGAAAGAAAGCGCGGGGTTAGGGGGGAAGGCATCATCCATTGTTACTGAATCCTCTGAAGGTGCGGGTCTGGACAGGCAAGAACTAAGTATCATCTAAAGCCTTTTTGACATTTTAATCCGATCCTTTTACCTCCATCTGCAACCTCTTGCTAAGGGGCGATGGGAGGGGTGATGGGAGGGGCGATGGGAGGGGCGATGGGAGGGAGTTTAGTAGGACTGCGCTTTATAAACCTTAACTTAACTGAAAATCTCCATTTAATGCAATTATGTATTCATTAAATGCATCCCTACATGTAACTAGCCTAAACACCAGAATTGGCCTTGGCATCGCCTGCGTGCAATTCACTGAGCAGCAGTCTTTGTGGGAGGAGGGCGAGTATTCTGAGCCAGTTTGTAAGGACCTGGATCACCTGCTGGTGGCACTGTGCTTTACAGCGCAGACGGTTGTAATTTCCAATCCAGCTCTATGGTGCCGGGCAGCGAGTACAGGGCCCACTAGAGGACGTCGGGCCCTCAGGCCACCCTCATGAAGTCTGTTTCTGATTGTTTGGTCAGAGACATTCCCACCAGTGGCCTGCTGGAGGTCATTTTGTAGGGTTCTGGCAGGGCTCATCCCGTTCCTCCTTGCACAAGGAAGCAGATACCGGTGCTGCTGATGGGTTAAGGACCTTCTACGGCCCTGTCCAGCTCTCCTAGAGGAACTGCCCGTCTCCTGGAACCTCCTCCATGCTCTTGTCTCCCGGAACCTCCTCCATGCTCTTGTCTCCCGGAACCTCCTCCATGCTCTTGTCTCCCGGAACCTCCTCCATGCTCTCGTCTCCCGAAATCTCCTCCATGCTCTCGTCTCCCGGAATCTCCTCCATGCTCTCGTCTCCCGGAACCTCCTCCATGCTCTCGTCTCCCGGAACCTCCTCCATGCTCTCGTCTCCCGGAACCTCCTCCATGCTCTCGTCTCCCGGAACCTCCTCCATGCTCTCGTCTCCCAGAACCTCCTCCATGCTCTCGTCTCCCGGAATCTCCTCCATGCTCTTGAGACTGTGCTGGGAGACACAGCAAACCTTTTGGCAATGGCACGTATTGATGTGCCATCCTGGAGGAGGTGGACTGCCTGTGCAACCTCTGTAGGGTCCAGGTATGGCCTCATGCTACCAGTAGTGACACTGACCCGAGCCAAATGCAAAACTAGTGAAAAACAGTCAGAAGAGATGAGTAAGTAAAAAAAAAAATGTCAGTGGCCCCCACCTGTAAAACCATTCCTGTTTTGGGAGTTATCTCATTGTTGCCCATCTTGTGCACCTGTTGTTTATTTCATTACCACCAAAGCAGCTGAAACTGATTAACAACCCCCTCTGCTACTTACCTGACCAGATCAATATCCCAAGTGTTTCATGGACTTGACGCTAGACTCAGATTCCAAAGCCTTCCTTTCATTTTCTTGGGGGGGGTGTATGTATTATATATTTATTTTTTTAATACAGCCACACACTCTCTAGGGTGTGTGAGTACATGTATTTTTTAATACAGGCAAAAAAAAACACACAAAAAAAGAGAGGGAAAAAAATAAAAACAGAAAACGAGAAAGCAAAATACTAACAAGATTTACATCAATGTAGTTTTATCCACAATTTAAAAAAAAAAAATGTTTCTTTAAATGCAAAGTAGCTAAAGCCAAAACAACAGGAAAATCATGTTTTCTCCATATTTGTAATTTGCATACAACTGTGAGAACAGCGCCGGTGTGCCAGCAATCTTCCCTTCACCTGGCCGGGGTCGGCTGTACATCTTCCCGGTTGGTACATTGTGCGGTTTTTATGATCGTCCTCATGATCGATCCAGAGTAGGAAATGAATTATGGTACAAACAGGCATTCGGTTTGCTCTCCATCTTCTGTCTTACATCCGCGAAGCCGCGTCCAAACCGCCAGATGTATTCTCTTTCAGAGTAAACGCGGTCTGAATCGGCTTCAAACTCTGCAGCAGAGAGAGAGGACATTATTACAGGGCGAGTGGATGAAGGCATTGCTGACCTTCCCTATAACTCCATGCAGACACCGATCGCTCCCGTCACTGAAGGAGCCAAGAAGCCGAGGCCCAGCATTGTCACATAGAATGGTCATTTCATGTCATTGGATTGTACTGGGAAGCTCATCCAAACACAGAACATTCAGGCACCATTCAGGTGGTGTAAACACTTGGAGATTGTCTACTGGTACCCAACACATGACCAGCGAGCTGCTCGGCCCCAGCGCAGGAGAAGTGCACTTAAAGTGTTACTAAACGCTGGACCCCGCATTGGCTATATCCAGCCTCCCGGGACCCCGCATTGACTATATCCGCTCTACACAGACCCCGTATTCGGGGAGGCGGGATCTAGCAAATGCGGGGTCTGGGTAGAGTGGATATAGCAACTGCGGGGTCTGGGGAGGCAGGATCTAGCGGACCCCGCATTCACTATATCCGCTCTACCCAGACCCCGCATTTGCTAGATCCCACCTCCCCGCATTCGCTGTGTCCGCTCTCCCCGGACCCCGCATTCGCTGTGTCCGCTCTCCCCCGACCCCGCATTCGCTAGATCCTGCCTCCCCGCATTTACTAAATCCGCTCTCCCCAGACCCCGCATTTACTGTGTCCGCTCTCCCCGGACCCCGCATTCACTACGTCCGCTCTCCCCGGACCCTGCATTGACTATATCCACTCTACCCAGACCCCGCATTTGCTAGATCCCACCTCCCCGCATTCGCTGTGTCCGCTCTCCCCCGACCCCGCATTCGCTAGATCCTGCCTCCCCGCATTTACTAAATCCGCTCTCCCCAGACCCCGCATTTACTGTGTCCGCTCTCCCCGGACCCTGCATTCACTATATCCGCTCTACCCAGACCCCGCATTCGCTAGATCCCGCCTCCCCGCATTCGCTGTGTCCGCTCTCCCCGGACCCCGCATTCACTATATCCGCTCTCCCCGGACCCCGCATTCACTATATCCGCTCTCCCCGGACCCCGCATTCACTATATCCTCTCTCCCCGGACCCCGCATTCACTATATCCGCTCTCCCCGGACCCCGCATTCACTATATCCGCTCTCCCACAGTACACAGGACATGGAAATGCGATTATTTTACTAAATATAAACTGCTAAATCCCTGTTCTCATCAGCAGTATATAGCAGTCTTATGACTGTCCGGCTGAGCATTGGTTAAAGCTTGCAGAAGGAGTTTTCATTCTCCTCTCACTGCCCTATGAGGCTGCATGACCCCTAACCCTCTGTCTGGACAGTGCTGATTGGCCCTGTGCTGATCACATGCACCCTCCCAAAGGAAAAAAAAACCCTGCTCCAGCAATACACACCAAACTGAGCATGTGCAAAGTGACACCTAGAGCTCTGTACTATCAGCAGATGGATTGGGGACAGTAGAAAAGGGGGAGGATCAAACAGCCTTTTTACACAATGCGGAGGATTAACCCCTTAGGTCCCTCTGAGTATAACCAGCATGCTTTGCTGCATCTACAGACCGATTGTCCTGTTGGGGGGGTTTAGGAACGCTTTAAACTCGCACTTAACTCAACCAATCTTCTGAAGTAAACCACCCTTTGAAGTGCCTGCTGTCCCAACCACGGTCCGGAGCGTTTGTGGGGTTGTAAACCCTTCCATACACCCAGTGAAGTGCCAGACTGCAGGTCATACACAGAGGAAACAAATCCTATGGAAGTTGTACCGGTTTATCTGTAGCGCCCCTCTACAGCCAAACTAACCGCACAGCCTGTGACTGACAACCAGAGCTCTGTTTCGGTGTGAAGGAGGTGTGTCCCTCTCTGACAGAGCTCTGCAGAGTGCAACTTCAGCTCCCCACCCCCCACTTTCTGAAAGCTCGGACAAGCTGTATAGGTTCTGCACTTTGAATGGCTGTAGGGGACAACTGACCGCAGATAAACAGGTACAACTTATGTAGGAGGATTTGTTTCATCTCTGAGGCCGGTCACTCCGCTAGGAATATGGAAGGATTTACAGCCACTTTAAACCCGACCAGACCTTCCACTTGGTCTTGCAAATCAAAAAGCAAAGTGCATGCGTGACACCAAGACGTGATCCTTTTTTACAGATTTTTCTTCTTTTTCAGTCCATTTTCTTTTGAGCCGAGGAGCAGCAAAAAAAAAAAAAAACGCACGACCTACAGGAACGTCCCTTTAAGTGATCCTCAGTTCCCGCGGAGTGATCAAAGCGGATGAGCGGTGCGGCTGGGGTGACAGCGCGGTTTGATGCAGTTCTCTCGGCGGACTCAGCGAGGTTCGGGTTGAGGTTTAGGTTATCATAAAGCAGAAGGAGAGATGGGGGGGGGGGGGGGGGTTGGAGTTGTGTGAGGGGGGGGGGGGATTATGGATTGCCTTCCAGAGCCGTGATAAATTAACGGTCCATGGGCAGCTTCCTCTGACAGCTCTTTGATGTCTGCGTACAGCAGGATATACATCAAACCACAAAGGGAATTTGCAGCTATTTATCATTAACTGCGGTCCAGTTCTCATCATTGAAATCACCTTCCTGCTTAACCCCCTCGGCCCGCAAATCCAGAAAAAAGAAGGAAAAAAAAAAAAAAAAAAAAAAAGTTAAAGCCAAAAATATGCAGAAAAAAAAAGGACCGGGATACAAAATTCCTAACGCCCGACGCCAGGGACATGAAGCAGTGGACATTTTTTTTTTAAATTTAAATATACTTAGCCCTGCTGCAGGCCCCCCCCCCCCACAAAAAAAAAAAAAAAACAAAACCCAATGAGCCCCCCCCACCTTTATCAATGAGCCCCCCCCCCCCAATCAATGAACTTTCCCACCTCCATCAATGAGCCCCCCCAACCCAAATGAATGAGCCTTCCCACCTCCATCAATGAGCCCCCCACCCCAATCAATGAGCCTTCCCACCTTCATCAATGAGGCCCCCAACCCCAATCAATGAGCCTTCCCACCTTCATCAATGAGCCCCCCCAACCAATGAGCCTTCCCACCTTCATCAATGAGCCCCCCCCCCCAACCCCAATCAATGAGCCTTCCCACCTTCATCAATGAGCCCCCACAACCCCAATCAATGAGCCTTCCCACCTCCATCAATGTGCCCCCCAATCAATGAGCCTTCTTACCTCCATTAATGAGCCCCCCCAACACAAATGAATGAGCCTTCCCACCTCCATCAATGAGCCCCCCACCCCAATCAATGAGCCTTCCCACCTTCATCAATGAGGCCCCCAACCCCAATCAATGAGTCTTCCCACCTTCATCAATGAGCCCCCCCAACCAATGAGCCTTCCCACCTTCATCAATGAGCCCCCCCCCCAACCCCAATCAATGAGCCTTCCCACCTCCATCAATGTGCCCCCGCACCCCCAATCAATGAGCCTTCTCACCTCCATCAATGAGCCCCCCCCCCCAACCCCAATCAATGAGCCTTCCACCTCCATCAATGAGCCCCCAACCCTAATCAATGAGCCTTCCCATCTCCATCAATAAGCCTCCTCCCCAACCCCAATCAATGAGCCCCCCCCCAGAACCCCAATCAATGAGCCTTCTTACCTCCATCAATGAGCCCCCCCAACCCAAATGAATGAGCCTTCCCACCTCCATCAATGAGCCCCCCACCCCAATCAATGAGCCTTCCCACCTTCATCAATGAGGCCCCCAACCCCAATCAATGAGCCTTCTCACCTCCATCAATGAGCCCCCCCCCCAACCCCAATCAATGAGCCTTCCACCTCCATCAATGAGCCCCCCCCCCCCAACCCATGAGCCTTCCACCTCCATCAATGAGCCCCCAACCCTAATCAATGAGCCTTCCCATCTCCATCAATAAGCCTCCTCCCCAACCAATGAGCCCCCCCCCAGAACCCCAATCAATGAGCCTACCCCCCACCCATGAGCCTCCCCCCCGCCCAACCTCCATCAATGAGCTCCCCCCAACCTCCTCCATAAATTAGTCTATTCGCACCCCACCCCGCCCCATCAATAAGCCTTCTTCCCCCCCACCTCCATCAATAAGCCTCCCCCCCACCAATAATCCTCCCCCCCCACCTCCATCAATAAGCCTCCCCCCCCCACCTCCATCAATAAGCCCCCCCTCCACCTCAATCAATAAGCCTCCCCCTCCCACCTCCATCAATAAGCCCCCACCTCCATCAATGAGCCTCCCCCATTTCCATCACTGAACCTTGGCCACCCGTGACCCTGCCGCTAGTTCTGCGGTTTCCCTTCCTTGGCCCACTTTTGGTCGGTCCCGACCACTGCAGACCGGGAACACCCCACAAGAGCGGCAGTTCTGGAGCGGCTCTGTCCCCGTCTCCTAGACATTACAATTTGGTCCTTGTCAAAGTCCCTCACATCTTTAAGCTTTTCCATTTTTTTTCTACTTTCAAAGCATCAACTTCAGGGACAACATGTTCGCTTGCTGCCTTCTATATCCCGGCCACTTTCAGGTGTCATGGTCACAAGATCATCAATGTTATCTTCACCTTCAGAGGTCACAATGTTTTGGCTGATTGGAGCCAGCTTTTTTTTTTTTTTTTATTTTAAAACAGGAAAAAGGTGAATTTTTACTTAAAATGTACAGATTTCCCTCATTCCATTCAGGAACGGGACGCAACAAACTCTTCTCACCTGCACCGCCATCCCCCAGGTTCATTGTTGGAGACATCTGACGAGGACACATGGACACCACACTACTTAGTCATTCCTCCCTGCGCCGTAATGAGACAAGTGAACTCTCCGGGGTGACAAACGATCGCCCTGAACAATCCGCCGCTGTAGATCTCCCCGGCAGCGGTGAATTGGTGTATCGGCGCGCTGCCTTCGTGTTTCTGGAAATGGACCAGACTGACAGGTGGAACTCACAGGCCCCAATTCCCCCGCTGTTGGCGAGGGGTCCGTCTCATAAATCTGGCTGTAGCAATCTGGAGCAAAAAAGGGAAACGAGACGAGTGGGCCAACAGCGCCCTCTGCAGGAATGTGAAGTTACCAGCTGCCCACCCTGAGCCTGCTTCCCCAACCAGCCGGCTACTAACATTAACCCCTTCCCTCCCCGACACCGCAAATATGTTCCCACTTGCAAAAGTGCTCCAAAAACTGCCCGGTGTAAAAGCAGCCTATTGGCCAAAAAAGTGCTGAAAATAAATTCATATTCGTTTAAATTCATGATATTAATTAAAAAGTCAAATACAATTATAAATTTAAAAAAAAATTGCATTTATAATTATGTTGATGATATTAAACTAAAAAGCCAAATAAACAATTAAATACAATTTTTTTTTAAATTTATAATTGTATTTGACTTTTTAATTAATATCATGAATTTAAACGAATATGAATTTATTTTCAGCACTTTTTTGGCCAATAGGCTGCTTTTACACTGGGCAGTTTTTGGAGCATTCTTCTGTTGAATTTAAAGGGATTAATTTTTCTTGAGCCTTTTTTTTTTACCGGAAAAGTGCTCCAAAAACTGTCCAGTGTAAAAGCAGCCTATTGGCCCAAAAAAAGTGCTGAAAATAAATTCATATTCGTTTAAATTCATGATATTAATTAAAAAGTCAAATATAACACAATTATAAAATATAATACAATTATAAATTAAAAAAAAAATAATTGTATTTTACTTTTTAATGTGATTTTCAGTCTAGCTACATAGAGAGGCCCAAAATCCAAGGAGCACCTTCAGGCATTACAGGGGCATAAATTACACATCCAATTTCCTGGCTATCGATTACATTTTAGGAGGCCCACTGGGGACACCAGCAGATGTTGATGTTGCAATGGAACACTGGCAGATGTTGATGTTGCAATGGAACACTATTGCAGATGTTGATGGGGCACTGGTACAGATGTTGATGGGGCACTGGTACAGATGTTGATGGGGCACTGGTACAGATGTTGATGGGGCACTGGTACACGCCGACAGATCGTTTTGTGCACTGGCACACTAACAGATGTCAATAGGGCACTGGTACAGATGTTGATGTACACTTGAACAGGGAAAGATGGTGCTCGGTGCACGATGGCTGCACTGTGTGATCTGTGTGATGACGGGCTGCAGCGATCCCGCTCACCCTCTTCTCACTGAGCTCAGAGGGAGAACCGATACAAAAGGCACGTGCCTGTGTTTACATTGTTTGGGGTCTGACTGGACACAACCGTCCCATGATTAGGAGGGCCAATCAGAGAGCCCATGTCCCGATCTGTGATGCACGGTGTCCGAGGGACACGGCCATCACAGGATCGCACCACTGTGCAGCCCTGAGGCCGCGGCCATCACAGGATTACGCCACTGTGCAGCCCTGAGGCCGTGGGACACGGCCATCACAGGATCGCGCCACTGTGCAGCCCTGAGGCCACGGGACACGGCCACAGGATCGCACCACTGTGCAGCCCTGAGGCCGCGGGACACAGCCATCACAGGATCGCGCCACTGTGCAGCCCTGAGGCCGCGGGACACAGCCATCACAGGATCGCGCCACTGTGCAGCCCTGAGGCCGCACGCAAACCCAGAGTCTGACAGCCAAGAGTCAGAGAGCCGCGTTTGCCCTACCCAGCGTACAGTGGCTGGATGGGAAGCGGTTGAACTGAATGGGTTGTTTGGCAAGCTGAGGGTTCATACTCAATTCCAGTGAAGGACACACAGGCTCCTGCTTCTGTCAAATACTGAAGCAGGAGGTGGGGCTGAGCTGTGTTTGTCAATAGACGCACACAGCCCAGCTCAGGACTGAGCCCGCAGGTGAGCACTCATAGCAAGTGGCGTGCTAATGAGGAAACAAAGAAGGAGGACCGCCTAAGAGTGCTGGTGGGGGACCCCAGAAGAGAAGGGTCGGGGCTGCTCTGTGCAATACCTTTGCACAGAGCAGGTAAGTATAACAGGTTTGTTATTTTAGGGAAGAAGAAGAAAAAAAAAAAAAAAAGGAAAAGAAACGTAGACCAGCCAATTAAAGGTCACCTGTCCTCCCTGTGTAATGGCAATTCAGTCCCTTCATGTCCTTGTGAATTATAAATCAAGTCCCTTTTATTCTCCATCCTCCGCTATGACAGATCGGTCGGTATTTCTGCACCGATTAATATTTGCAGAGCCTCTGTTCACAATAACCCGGGCCCATATGTTTTACAGAAAACGCACAGCAAACCCCGTACATCTCTCCTCTTAATAATGTGCGGCAGTAAAGGACAGCATGCTGTGTTCTAATTCGGAGGAAATAAATGGTGATTTAATTGTGTGTGATTGCTTTGGACACATCGAACGTTTTCCTGCGTTCCCATGACAAGGGTGTCCAAATGTGACCATCTGGCTGCAGACTCACCGGGAGCCGGGGAAAGGGATGCAATTCCACCAAATGTTACCGTTTACCTAAAGAAAACCTGTATTTAGAGCAATATACTGGCTGCCGTTCCTGTAGAGGATACCGGTTGCCTGGCTCTCACCGGCTGCAAAACCTTCTGAGCCAAGCATAGCTATGCAAGGGAAGGAAGCTGGATCTTCTCTTTTGTGCGCTCGTTACAGAACGAGAATTCTGAAAGTAATAAAAATGTATTGGCTCCGTCTGACAGCCAATCGATTAGCATTTTCTAAAGGAGGTCACCAATGGCAGCTCTGTTAGCATGGGCGTAATTTCATGAACGGGCGGCACAGTGGCTTAGTGGTTAGCACTTCTGCCTTGCAGTAATTGGGTCATGGGTTCAATTCCCAACCATGGCGCCTCCTGCATGGAGTTTGCATGTGCTCCCTGTGCCTGCGTGGGTTTCCTCCGGGTACTCTGGTTTCCTCCCACACTCCAAAGACATGCTGGTAGGTTAATTGTCTCCTGTCTATATTGTCCTAGTTTCATCCCTGGCCATGTGGGATCTCCTGCATGGTGGGGGTTGGGGAAAGACCTGGCAACCTACCCTGTAAAAATAATTGCTAAGAGAATTCATGGGAGAAGTCGCTTACGAGTGACGGTCCATCCAATCACCAAGGGTTGGATACGACTGAATGGAAAGATAGAATTTTGTGAACAACCCCCTGGGAAATTCATGACACCCATTCGAACCTGTCTTCTGAGCATGGACCATTAGTGACGTTGGGGGAGGGAGCATACCCACCCACATCACATGTGAAGATCTCTGTGAAATATGGATATCGGGGAACTGCAACGTGCATGCAAGCAACCTTAGCGTGTAAGCTCCTTGAGGACAAGGACTGAAGTGAAATGACCTCCCAGTCTCAGTCCGTAGGGTTCAATATTGAGTTGGCCCCGCCCATGACCTTTCATGGCCCCCCAGTCTTAGTCCGTAGGGTTCAATGTTGAGTTGGCCCCGCCCTTTCCACACACATGACCTTTCATGGCCCCCCAGTCTTAGTCCGTAGGGTTCAATGTTGAGTTGGCCCCGCCCTTTCCACACACATGACCTTTCATGGCCCCCCAGTCTTAGTCCGTAGGGTTCAATATTGAGTTGGCCCCGCCCTTTGCAGCTATAACAGCTTCAACTCTTCTGGGAAGGCCGTCCACAAGGTTTAGGAGGGTGTCTATGGGAAGGTTGGACCATTCTTCCAGAAGCACATTTGTCAGGTCAGGCACTGATGTCGGGGGAGGAGGCCTGGCTCGCAGTCTCCCCTCTAATTCATCCCAAAGGTGTTCTATGGGGTTGAGGTCAGGACTCTGTGCAGGACAGTCAAGTTCCTCCACCCCAAACTGGCTCCTCCATGTCTTTATGGACCTTGCTTTGTGCACTGGAGCGCAGTCATGTTGGAACAGGAAGGGGCCATCCCCAAACTCTTCCCACAAAGTTGGGGTCATGAAATTGTCCAAAATGTCACCTTAAGAGTTCCCTTCACTGGAACTAGGGGGCCAAGCCCAACCCCTGAAAAACAACCCCACACCATAATCCCCCCTCCACCAAACTTTACACTTGGCACAATGCAGTCAGGCAAGTACCGTTCTCCTGGTAACCGCCAAACCTGTACATGTCCATTGGATTGCCAGACAGAGAAGCATGATTGGTCACTCCAGAGGACACGTCTCCACTGCTCTAGAGTCCAGTGGCGGCGTGCTTTACACCACAGCATTTGACGCTTTGCATTGCACTTGGTGATGTACGGCTTGGATGCAGCTGCTCGCCCATGGAAACCCATTCCATGAAGCTCTCTACGCACTGTTGTTGGGCTCATCTGAAGGCCACACCAAGTTTGGAGGTCTTTAGCTATTGACTCTACAGACAGTTGGCGACTTCTGCGCACTGTGCGCTTCAGCATGCGCTGACCCCGCCCTGTCATGTGACGTGGCCTACCACTTGGTGGCTGAGTGGCTGTTGTTCCCAGTTGCTTCCACTTTGTTATAATCCCACTAACAGTTGAGCGTGGAATATTTAGTAGCCAGGAAATGTCATGGATGGACTTATTGCCCAGGTGGCCACCTATCACGGGACCACGCTTGGAGTCACTGAGCTCCTGAGAGCGACCCATTCTTTCACCAATGTTTGTAGAAGCAGCCTGCATGCCTAGGGGCTTGATTGTATACACCTGTGTCCATGGAGGGGATTGGAACACCTGAATCACATGATTTGGAGGGCGGGCCCAATAATTATGGCAATATATATATATATATATTTATATATACACATTATACATATATATTGATGACACAAAAAAGTGGAGAAAAAAAAAAGCCAAACCTGACATTCCACGCAAAACCCAAAAATGGACAACATTGTTGGCATCCTCAACGTAATATTTGGTAGCACACCCCATGAAAAAAATAAATCAAAGGCTTCCTATAGCCATCAATGGGTTTCTTCTACCTCTCTACTGGAATTTCTGGATCACTCTTCCTCCTCCAACTGCTCCGGGTCTCTCAGATTGGAAGGTTCCTTTTCCCAACTGCTGTTCTGAGATCTCTCCACAGGAGTTCTATGGGATGGAGATCTGGACTCATTGCTGGCCAGTTCAGTCCTCTCCAGCACTTTGTCTGAAACCATTTCTGGGGGCTTGTTGACGTGTGCTTTGGGGTCATTGTCCTGCTGGAAGACCCATGACCTCTGACACTGGAGACCCAACTTTCTGACACCGGGCCCTACATTGCACCCCAGAATTCTTTGGTAGTCTTCAGATTTCATAATGCCATGCACACAGCCAAGACATCCAGTGCCTGAAGCAGCAAAGCAACCCCAAACCATCAGTGACCCCCCACCATGTGTGACTGGAGGGACTGGATTCTTTCAAGGCCTCATTGCTGTATCTAAAAACAGCAGAATGATGGGATTTACCATTTTGTTTCGTCTGCCCCCAGCACATTCTCCCAAAAGGGTTTTGGAAAACTCCAATCTGACTTCCAATATGTTCCTGTGTTGGCAGTGAGGTCCTCCTGGGTCTCCCACCATATTTCTGTGTCAGCAGTGGGGTCCTCCTGGGTCTCCTCCCATATTTCTGTGCCAGCAGTGGGGTCCTCTTGGGTCTCCTCCCATATTTCTGTGTCAGCAGTGGGGTCCTCCTGGGTCTCCTCCCATATTTCTGTGCCAGCAGTGGGGTCCTCCTGGGTCTCCTCCCATATTTCTGTGCCAGCAGTGGGGTCCTCTTGGGTCTCCCACCATATTTCTGTGTCAGCAGTGCGGCCCTCCTGGGTCTCCTCCCATATTTCTGTGTCAGCAGTGGGGTCCTCCTGGGTCTCCTCCCATATTTCTGTGCCAGCAGTGGGGTCCTCCTGGGTCTCCTCCCATATTTCTGTGTCAGCAGTGGGGTCCTCCTGGATCTCCTACCATAGAGTCCCCTTTCATTCAGATGGTGACATATAGTTTGGGCTGACACAGTTGTACCCGGTGCCTGAAGGTCATCTTGAATTGTCTGGAAGGTTATTGAGGTTCTTTATCCACCATTCTAATAATACTTTGTTGCAATCTTTGATCAATTTTTCTCTTTTGCCCAGGTGGCTGTAAACGTCTTGACAATCTTGCGCACAGTGGACACAGGAACACGAAGATCTCTGCAGATGGACTTGTCACCTTGAGATTGAGGATTGGAGGATGAAAGTTGTAGAGAAGAACGGACAGACAATTCTTTGCTGCCCTCCCTCTCCTCCATGCGGCACACAGAGACACCCAACACAAAGGTGGAGGCCATTTGTCACCATTGTCCCCGGTTG
>NW_028320381.1:0-67922 GCF_062004578.1 Staurois parvus | reverse complement strand
CCCATTACTTTTGGTCTCTTATCAAGTGGGAGGCACATATGCAAACTGTTGTAATTCCTACACCGTTCACCTGATTTGGATGTAAATACCCTCAAATTAAAGCTGACAGTCTGCAGTTAAAACACATCTTGTTTGTTTCATTTCAAATCCATTATGGTGGTGTATAGAGCCAAATATGTTAGAATTGTGTCGATGTCCCAATATTTATGGACCTGACTGTATATACATGGACCAAGGGGGGAGGGGAATCTCACAGTATATATATATATATATACACATGGACCAAGGGGGGAGGGGAATCTCACAGTATATATATATATATATATATATATATATACATGGACCAAGGGGGGAGGGGAATCTCACAGTATATATATATATATATATATATATTGTGACAGTGTGGCGATCTGTCACCCTGGATTCTCAACTAGGCAGGTTGAGGGGCTCCAGGGTAAGTGTTTGATATGGAGGAAAGTGGCTTTTCACCTTCCTCCTTTGTTTGTAAGGTCTGTTTTGGGATCTGGAGCCTGGAGATTTCAAAGAGATCTGGGAGGGATGAAATCTCCAATCCTGGGACCAGGTTTTGGGATAGGCCAGGAGACTGATTGCACAGGTGTGTGCAGGCCTTTAGAGAGAGTCAGGACCAGGGTTCTGGGCTCCACCCCGGCAGATAGGAGTCAGGTGGGCTTCGCCTAGGAGAGGTGGAAGCCAAAAGCAGCAAGGGGCTGCTAGAGACTAGCTGTGTGCTAGTGGCCAGCTGTGAGCAAGAGCCATAATTCTTGAAGAAGTCTGCAGGAGGCAGACATCAAGCTGAGTGTAAGCCAGGAGGCTGAATCATTGAATTTTGTTTGATGGTGGATACCCCTGTGTGGGAAACTTCTGTTTTGAACTTTCATTTAAATAAAAGTGGGCTAAAAAGGCCTTGAAAAGAAAGTGAGTAGCTGTTTGCGTTTAAAAGCTCTACCACGTTGAAGCGAGTTCCCACATATGGTGGAGGATGCGGGCAGAATTGGAGATCCCGGCGATTTGAAGTAAGTTCATCAGTTATATGAACTGTTTGGTGCATAAGTCTGCACTATCTGTGTGTGCAGGTGAGAGAACCTGCTAGAGAAAAGGACTTTGCCTTAAAGAGACAGTGTTCCATGGTGTTCCTGAACTGTGTAACACACTGCTGTGTGCATGACTGCAAAGATGGGGCGGTCAAAACAGAAAAAGGAGCCAATGTTTGCTGAAGCGAGAGATAGAGCCCTGTGGCTAGGGGGTTATATACCGCATGTCCCAGCCAAGCCGGGAAATTTAGATGTGGGTGAGTCTGCTGTGGACTGGTGCAAGCGGCACCTGGCAACATTGAACCAACCTAAAGAGGAAAGCAAGCCAACCTTCACTGCAAGGAGAGAGCTGCAGGATGTCCGTACCTGGGAGAGGGGTGTTGTCACCCATGGCAACGCTGCTGCAGTTAAACCAGTAGCTGTTGTGAAAAATGTGAATGTGTCACGGCTTGAGAGTTGGTCCAGCAGAGAGAAGCCTATGCTATGTGCAAGGAGAGGGGCTGACCAGAGGCCAGGACCAAGAGTGAAGGCCCATAGCAACACAGAGGAGGCCAGTCAGGCTGTCTGTGTACGGGGGGCCATGTCGTACAAGGATCATGGCAAGTGGAATCAAGAGGAGCCAATACAGCGTGTTGGAAAGAGCCAGAAAAGTTCTGCTTGGAGAGTGCAATCTCCCATGGCGACCAGAGAAAAAGTAGTGCCTGGAAGGAGGAGCTGCATTGAAAATGTGGCTCAGTGTCCCAACAAAGATAAGAGTGGAAATGTACCATGCCTGGAATGTGGTCAGTGGGGGCATGGGATCTTTTACTGTCCCAGACTCTGGAAAACTGCTGATACTGGGCAAATATCTACAACATCAAGCCCAGATTCTTGTTTGAAAATGTTGGCAGCCGCCTCTGGCAACAGGGAGGAAGTTCCTGTTGGGCCTGCAGGGGGTGCCAGAGAGTCTATGGAGCCTATGAGGGCGTCTGTTACTTTACCTTGGGACAAGGGAAAAGTTGCCAAGGAAAGTGCAGTTGAGGATGCGTTTATGAGACGACGCACTCAAATGAAGATGGTGACACCTACTACTGTGGTGGGTAAGACTGTGTGTGATAAAACCATGGCTGGGACTGTCATGTTGAGAAGGACTGGTTATGAGACTGTCCATTCTGATGTAGGAGTGACCCCAGTTAGTTGGGCCACTGAATGTGCTTTTGAGAGTGACTTTTCCCTGTGCAGTGCCTTGTACAGTGGGGAGTTAGGGGTTAAAGTAAAACCTGTGCATGGTTCTCAAAAAGCAAGTGATGTCACTAATGTGTGCCAGTCACAGGTTGGTAGTGGGCTAGTACAGCCCACAAGAGCTATAAATGCTGATGTTGTTCATGATGTGAAATGTACTGCTGTTGGGAAAAGCATGAGCTCTTGCAGTGTAAAAGCTGTAACTATAGATGGGTCATTTCTCATAGCAACTGGTGGTAAGACAGCACAGGTGTCCATAGACATCTCCAGGGGTCTCCGTGTATTGGAGCCGGAGGTTGCCCTGGACAACTGCGATGTCACTCTGGTGGAGCAGAGTGGAACTGCACCTTGTCATAGGAGTGTGTTGCTGCAGCCTAATATTACTCAAAGTGTTCAGGTGAACAGCGGGTTAATGCAGCCTGGCAAAAATGCAAATGTGTGTGTAATTCAGGAAGCACCACCAGAGCAAAGTGGTGGATGTGAGGTATTGCAACCTGCAGTTGGAAAACAGGTGTTACCTAAGTCTGATGTGATCCAGAGTGATTTGTGCAATGGATCTGCAACTAAACCCATCTATTCTTATGTGTCTCCTTGGGCGGATGGATCGGTGCTGAGGAGCACTGGTGAATTGAGCACATATACAATGGACTGGGTTAGTTGGGGTAAAAGGCTAATCTCGTTGTTAGATGAGGCTTTTATGCAAAATAAGGTGGACACGGTTTCTGCTGTGCCAGCAGGAGGATCTATAGAACAACCTATAGATAAGGGCGTGCATACAGCAGAGACTTTGTCTGTGACCCACAAAAGTGATGTTGGCATGGAGTGTCAAAATGATGTCACTGGGAATGATCAGGGACAGCTTGTGGATGCTGAGTCTGAGATGTTGAGAGTGAGCCGAGCACATGGCAGCGCTCTGGTGGAGCGCCAGGCTGTGGTTATCTCCAGCTTGGAGGAGGTCCCTTTAAAAATTTCAACTTCTCAAGTCTCCGCAGGTGAGTCTCTCAGCGTTCCCAGTGCCCTAAATATGGTCAGGAAGGTCTTGGGTATAGAGTCAAGTGGTTGGGTTGTAACCAAAGTATTAAAGGATATGCTTGAACTTTGGAATGTACAACCAATGTATACTGGGGTGTCTCCTCCACAGTCAGATGGTCTGGTACTGCGGAGTACCACTAGGTGGAGCACCAAATGGCTGGCTGTACATATCAAACGGGAACAAGAAAGTGGTTTATTTCAGAATTTGTTGATGGTGTTAAAAGTTGTATCAGGGTATGCTGCTGGACTACCTGGAAATGTATTTGAGAGAAGTTTTGGAGAAATGAAAAATGAGTCAAAGGTTTCACCTCCTAACAGCCAGGTGGGAAGCATTTCTGCTGCTATGGTCCAGGATAGTGCTGGTCAGTTGTCAGTGAAGGGCGTGTTGACTGCACCAGTGGACAAAACACATGAGATGGAAGGGCTGAGCATGGACCAGAGAACAGCAGAGATCCTGACCAGGGCTCAAACGGATGTGCATCAAGAAATCAGGGTCATTGGGCCAAAAAGAGGTTTATGTAGCAGGTCTGATAAGACACCTGAAATACAGGGAGAAATGGTATGTGAAAACTGGCAAAATGGATCAAAAAAGAGGTCATCTGTACAGGGTTTGGAAACATATCCAAGTGGTGTAGGAAAAGCTAAAATGGTTGGACAGCTGCCTGCAGAGTGCATGACACCAGGTGAAGTGGCATTTTGTGAGGTTCACGTGGGTGATGGCTGCCCTATGGTGTGTGTGCCCTCTACAGACACTGTCCTAACAAATGCTGGAAAAGATATTGAAAGGTGTAATATTGACTGTGTCGTGGTGGTTTATGTAAGGATATATATTATTTATAAAGGGCGTGTCCCTTTCCCTTAGATGAAATATTACAGTGCCTCCAGCCGTTAAAATACGGCAAATATTTAGTAAACCAATAATTTGGACACTTTGATAATTTGATCACCACTTATTATTATACCTTGAATTCTTTTAGCCAATATGATTTCGTACCATACACACAAAATTTGCCTTATAATAGATAAATATAAAAATTTATTTATGTACAAAAATTATATATATATTAACACAAAACGCAAAAGACTGGTGATAAATGAATATTGGTACACACAATCAAAAATATATCCTACCAATGTAAGACACAATAATAAGGTCTCTAACTAATTACATCAATCACAAATTTTAAATGATATGATATTTATTAAATTTATTAATAATTAATAATTTCGAATATCTCAAAGGTTATATTCTTACAAGCCGTGGCCATAGGATTGCAAGAAGCAAGCCCTTGATATATGATACTCTGGTTATTAATATTCAATAAATTATGAAATATGAAAAAATTTATAATATGGCAATAAACAATTTTTAACAGTAACACAGTATCTTTCTACATATATCTAACTACCCAATATTGTTATGATACACTAAGGTAATTTTATGATTCCACACAACAGAGAAAATAATTAATACAAAAATCAAATAAATATCTCACCACACCCGGAATTCAGACTAGGCAACTCTCCCGTGGATTTAGCTGGCAGTGGAACGCCTTTAGACTGATATATATAGGGCAAGTGAAAGATTCTCAGTAGGGGAGAATGTAGGAAGTTATAAGATTATAGGTTTAGGAATTGAGTTAAAGTTTTTAGGAAGTTTTAAAAGATGGAAGAGTAGTTATTCAGCAGATCTTCTTCAGATGTCAGGTCTTTCCATGAGGTTTTTATGAGGGATCCCTTTTCCTTAAAGCACATGGGCTTTTATATCCACTAGTCCATTGTTCTAAGATACCTTCCCACCAGGCTTCCTGATTGGCTAGTTGAGAAATGTGTGTACATAAGCTATTTCTCACCTGCCCGCCAGGTGGCGGTCATGTATCACAGAACAATGTGAGTATTTGAGATGACTCATACCTTGGGTGGAATCTTCAGGTAATTTCAGGAATAAAATATACGGCTCTATCCAGATATAGCAGTGATACCTATATTATTCTAAATAGGGACCATGGAATATAGGTGTATATTCGGTTATTCCTCCTTGAAGTACCATCCTGTTTGTTTCCTGATAAGACATGTAACTAATGCTAGTCTATAATACATCTTACTTCCCATCATCTCAATACTCAAATTAGTGATATATAGTTCCCATTGCTGAGTATTTAGTGGTGTTTAAAATCTATAACATCTTATTTATGATATGTTTTTGTAGTATATTTTTGTCATGATATACAGTGAACTTTTAAACTTAAATGTCCTGAATTTCACCCCTTTGTTTCAGAATCAACATTTTCTCTGTGTAGGGAAAAAAAAACTCTCTATTTGCATGGCCCTTGTATTGGGCTCATGGTAAACAATTGTTAATGCTTTCACCCTTGGTGAACAATAGTATATGGTAATAGTTTCAGAGGTCTGTTAGTTCATCACACTCTACAAGGTTTGGGTAAGCTCTCAGACAATCAGTTTGGTTCCTCTATTGTCATGTCCAGACCTTGTATATGTTTACCTGCTTATTGAAGTCTGAATAATGGTGTTTGATCACCTGTAGAACTTCAAAATAGTATTGTCTCTAGGAGGAAAGAAAAACAATCCCTTCACCCATTACATTTCTCTAGCTAGATGGTCATTGACTTTCCAACCAAGACAAATTAACCCCTTAACATCCGGCTATGCTGACTTGATGTTATATAGGATTATGTCTTGATAAATCATGTTTTTGAGACATAATTCAAAAGCCCACAACAAATCCCCCTTTGTTTGGGGTACAGGCACGTGTATAGGGGTGTCTGTGTCGCAAAACATGAGTGGGGCTTTTGGCTAGAGTGATTGTTCGTCTTCTCCGGTGAAGTGAATGAAATAAAAAAAAAATAATAATTTTTTTTTTTTTATAATAAAATGGCAGCGGTGATGCTGGTTGGTCCTCCACTTGACTCGGCGTCTTTAGATGGACACTTCCGATGACGATCCTGGTCTTGTGATGAGGCCGGCCTGGCCTGGCACATCCACCTTGGGGTCCATGGGTCCTCCGCACGACGGGTCTCTTAGACGGTCTCCTAGGCGGGTCTTTTCCTCTGGACTGGCCCTTGGTGGCCTGGGACATCAGGTTATCGTCTCCGGATCGATCTCTGGCATCTGGCCTTTCCCACAGGACATTATAGCTTCCTTCTAGGGTCCGGTCATTGACACCTCCGATCGCCGGTCTGGTCATAGTCTGGGCCTTCCTTTCTAAATTATTAAAATGAACAGTTTAAGTATGGGATATACATAAAATTATATTACTGGATCCTGTAAGACAAAAGATGAATTATATGTTCAAAGGAAATTTAATGATGATCTCAATATCTCCAGATAGGAACTGGTGGGTTAGTCTTCCAACAACTGCAATTGAGACTTCGGATGGCAAGCACGTAATTGGTTGATGTGCACCCATCTATCACTGATTTCACCATACCGGGTAACCTGCAATTTATATGCGACCGGAGAGATTTTATCAATGATAGAGAACGGACCTTTCCAAGATGGAAGGAATTTCCGTTCCTTGATCTGGTCTCTTGCAAAGTTGTATAGATAGACCTTGTCACCAATCTCATATTCCTTCTTGGAGGTTTTGAGATCATAATATGTCTTAGCACTAGTTGCAGCTCTTTCCAAATGTCGCTGGGCAAAGGCAAAAGCATATTGCAGATGTTTACGTAAATCCTCTATGTACTGGTGTGTGGTGGTAGCATTGATCAAATTTTGATCTGTAGTGCGATACAATAAGTGCTGGGGCAGTACCATCCGTCTACCTGTCATCAGTTCAAAAGATGACATTTTTGTAACTGTATTCGGAGTAGCCCTCAACGCCATCAGGACCAGCGGGAGCTTGACATCCCAATCTTTGCCTGTTTCCTTAACAAATTTCTTAAGGACATTAACGATGGTCTGATTGTATCGTTCTACACCACCACTAGAGGCTGGCCGATAGGCGATATGCAATTTCCTTTTAACCCCCAAAATTTTCCACAATTTGGCCATCACTTCGCTAGTGAAGTGTGATCCTCTATCAGACTCTATCCTCTGAGGTAAACCAAAACGTGAAAATACATGATTTATTAGCAATGCAGCACATGTCTCGGAGCTATTATTTGGTGCTGGTATACATTCGACATACTTGGTGAATAAACATGTAACTGTTAACATATACCGATTTCCTCGTGAAGATTTTGTTACTGGCCCAATAAAATCCATCTGAAGGTCTGACCAAGGCATACATATCCCCCTCTTCTGGAGAGGTGCTCTGTGAGTTGGCTTGGTAGGTTGAAATTGGGGACATATTAGGCAACCTTGGCAGTACTCCTTCACATCACGTAACATATGAGGCCAGTAGGCATAATCCCGCAGGATCTCATACGTGATCTTCTCTCCACGATGACCGGAAGTGGGAGCATCATGGGCATGCTGTAGCATCAAACCTCTAAATTTAAGTGGGACGACCCATTGTTGTACGCCACCCTTTGAGGTTCGTATCAACAATCCCTGGTATAAAGAGAATTGGGATTTGGATTTCATTAAGATACGTAAATCCTCCTTCCCACTACATACTTCCTTATTTATGGGATTTTGGTTGGGATCTTCTATATGACTATAAAACAAGCCAATTATTGGGTCTTCTTTTTGGGCAGTAATTAAATCCTCACTAGGAGAATCGTGACTCCACTGTAATGCATTCGGATCACCAGCTGTTCTGGCCTGTTGCCTGGTGACAGCTTCAACCTGTACGGTACCTAAAAATTGATCAATGTCTAACAGTTCACCGGTGATTGCCCCTTCCTTGGCTAGAGAATCGGCCAGATCGTTCCCTTCTTTCTCGGCACCTAGAACCTTGGAGTGGCCTTTGGTCTTCTTGAAGTGCAGGGTGAGATCATTGGACCTTACCAGTTCATCGATGTGACAAAAGAGCTTACCATGTTTCACGGGTTTGTGATTACTCTTGTTCATGTTGTTTCGCTTCCACCTAGGGAAATACTCCACAAAACTATTCCTGACATAATTGGAATCGGTTATGATGGCACACTCTCTGATGTTGAACTCTATAGCCATCTCAACTGCTCTAAGAATTGCAGTAAGTTCAGCAACCTGACTGCTCTTTGGTCCAAGTTTGTATCCCACAGAAATTGGGGTGACACCTTGGGTCCAAACGATTCCAATACCTGCCACTAGTTGGAGCTGTTCCCCATCCTTGTGATGAAAAGCACAACCATCCACATATACACACGGCAGCTGTTTACAGTATTCTTCATCGTAAACCTTGTAGGGAGAGAACAGTTGTTCTTCCAGAAAGTCAGTGTCCGGGCCCTCCATAGTAGGCGTAGTTGCGGAACAATCATGGAGCTCGGCTAGGCCCTGGGCTACTGGACTTTCCTTGTTCTGTTTGTACCGAATTTCAAGAGGCCACCCTTGCAAAGACAAAGTCCAAGCAGTGATGCGGCTATTAGACACATTTCCTCCCTTGATACGTTCACTCTTTAAATACTGTAAAGGCTGGTGTGCTGTTTCAACAATGATTCTCTCTCCCTGAATGTAACTGCGGAAATTCTGTAATGCCCACACGGTAGACAATAGAGCTTTTTCACAGTCACTGAACTTTACTTCAACCGGGGACAAAGTTTTACTGGCATAGGCAATCACCTTACTGACATCATCACGTTTCTGGTAAAGAACAGAACTCATACTTACCTGCGTAAACCCTGTCTCTAGATAGAAATTTTTACCCCCTTCGGGATATCCGAGACACGGAGCTTGTGTGAGACGTTCCTTTAATTCCTTCATGGCGTCCTCCTGTTTCTTACCCCACGACCATTCGACATCCTTCTTCAGTAGGTGAAGCAACGGCTTGCTTATCTCGGCGTAATTATCAATAAACTTACGCGAGTAGTTTACCATACCTAGGAATGATCTCAATTCTTTAAGGTTAGTAGGGACTTTACAGTTCAGAACCGCCTCAACTTTCTTCTTTTGTGGGTTCAAACCTTCAGCAGTAACTTCATGGCCTAGGAAGTTTACCTTCGTGCGACACCACTGGGCTTTTTGTAAGGACAGTTTTAACTCCTGCTGCTTTTAATTGGCCCAGGACATGCCGAAGTTCTGTAATGTGTTTGGCCATATCTGTACTTTTGATCAGGATATCGTCCACATATGCCAACGTCCCCCTTTCGAAGGCGTCTGGCATGGCCTTGTGCATGAACACAGCAAATTCATGTCCGGAATTTATGAATCCGAAAGGCATTCGTACCCAACAATATTGTCGATTCCCAAAACTGAAGGCCAGTTTGTATTGGTCTTCCTCGCTCACCTTTATGGTCCAATACCCCTGTGCACAATCCAAGGCTGTGAAAACTTGGGATCCTTGGAGCTGGGCGAGACATTGGTCTATGTATGGGACAGGCCATCCTGACATGTACACACGTTTGTTCAGCTGACGGAGGTCAGCGCACAAACGCCATTGTCCATTGGGTTTTAAAATACCCAGGATCGGGTGGTTGTAGGAGCTGTGGATGGGCCGAATTATACCCCTTTCATGTAACTTCCTGATAATCTCAGCTAGAGATTCATAGGAAGCTAATGGTAACCTATACTGTCTTACGAATACTGGTGGGGCATCTGGATCTGTTTGGATCCTAGCGATGTGTAGGTCAGTAGTCCCACAATCGTAAGAATCCTTGGCAAAGATCTCTTGGAATTCAAGGAGAAGCTCTCGGAGCAATTGTCGGTCGAGATCACTGGCACACGCGTCGGCGAGGGCCACCATCTCTTCCACCAACTCCTTGAATCCAGGAAAGCTTTCCGGCTGACCTATCTCATATGCCTCTTCAAGTTTTGTGGTGAGGTCATTGGGTATGTGATGTGTGTGTGTGTTCTCCTGCCATCCAGGTTCTTTGGGGTACTCTTGTTCTTTGATTGGGTGATCAAAGACAATTGATGTCTCTTCGATTCGACAGGTGCCATCTTTAGAATCGAATGGATAAATGGACTCTATGGTGAAAATACCCTCTGGTAGTGAATGGAATGTTTGTTCAATTAATTGTTCCTCCGACAAATATTCATCGGGGATGAGTCCAATCACCTGGTTAGTGACCCCAAAAGTGTAATATTCAGTCTCTACCGCTAGACCAATAAGGGTCTCTTTGGGTAAGACGATGTCCTGATTGGACAGATTATGTATGTAAATGTACATCGGGGATTGATGTGTGTTGACTAGGGGCGTGTGTGTAATGTTCAGTCCCTCCCCCTGCATTTTATGGGAGAGGCATACTAATGCATCTGACCCCTTCAGTCTATGTCCCTTTTTAACTTGGATGGGGAGTATGAAATTATTTATGCCCTTAGGAATTGTAATCTTTTGGGCTACCTGGACTTCAACAGCATAAGGCATCTGTTGCTGGGATTTTAAAGCTAAGTCCAGATTTTGGTATTTTTCGGGGTCCCCCTTTAGTCGACTCCATAAACAGTCATTAATTAGGTCGACTTGCATTGCAAAGCGATGTAATATATCGTTGCCAAAATAAATTTTAGTTTGGGGATTATCCAAGACTAGGAACACATGGGTGGCTGTTTTGTTTCCTACAGTGACGTTTAAGAGACACCTAGCCATTGAATTGTGATCATCAGAGTCATCAAGGGAGTCTGAAATCCAATGACGCTGAGGTGTGGAGAAACGGATCATTTCCATTTCGGTCAGGTGTTTTATCAGCCCATGGCTTACAAAGCTGTGTTCCTGTCTCAAATCTAGTTTGGCATATTTTGACCTATTAAGACCATTTATCCGGATGGGGATAAACAAGTCGCTGTTAACCCTTTCAATACCTGTCAAGAATTGGGTATGATCTCCCCCTTTTCTTGGTTTATCCTCCTGATGAAAAGATATCGTAAGGATGTCATCTTGGAGGGAGATATCTTTTATTTTCTCTTGGGGAATTCTAAAAATGTGTTCCTCATCTCTTCTGATAGGGTTATGGTCATCAGGTTTGATAACCGTTACATCAGGAAGTTGGCTGTTCCTGAAATGGATTTCTAATGATCCAGGCCTTTCTTCCACCAGGTGGCAGTGTTGTCGGGAATGGGGAGTTTTAAGTTTCCCATATTTAATTGGGGTATTTACCTGTGACCACAGTACTTGGTTCACACAGTCAACTATCGTGTTCAGCCTTTTTAGGAAGTCCATCCCAATTATCATGTGGTGCTGGGATATGCTAGCAATGATGATGGGGTGTCTCAGTTCCTTATTACCCAGTTTCAGTTTAAGCCAGGCGGTACCCATGACTTGTAACGGGTCTCCACCTACACCAATCAATGAGCTGTCAAAGCTTTTAAGTCTCGGCTTGGTGGGCATGACATTCGCCACTTTGTCAAAATGTTCCTGTGACATGATGGTTGCTTGGGATCCAGTGTCTATTAAACCGACAATAGGAAGATCACTGGCATCCTGCACCTGTACTGTGGCATAATATCTCCCATCAGATTCAGTCAGCTCACACATGAAATTGGTGTGGTTGAAGATCTGTGGGCCCTTCAATGACATGTGACTAGCTCTTATCTCACCGCATGTGGTGGACACATTACCCTTATCCTCCCTGGTGGGATTCTTGGACTGTCTCAAGACAGAAGCACAACTAGAAGTTGGTGCTCCGTCTGGCTTGTCAATCCCGACGACTTCCGATGCCGCGACTATATTAGGGGCAATAGATGGACACTGAAAAACAGGAGAATCATTAATAACCAACAACTGGTCCCCCTTTGCCTGAGAACTAGATTCTCTATTAGTAGGCGTGTCAGGGACGGGGCACACATCTCCTGTCATTTGACTCAGTGTCCTCCCCTGTTGGTTTAAGGCTTGGTTGCCTGTTAATTCTGTGACCCTTGGTTGGTCACAGGAGCTGCTCCTAAAAAAGGATTGGATGGAAATTGAGTGACAAGCCTGTCCATTTGTTCAGCCATTTTGCTGACCTGTGCCTCGATTTGTCCAATACGCTCAGAGGAGTCATTCTGTTGATTCTCCCTTTTCCTATACTTGCGCTTGTATTTTGGACGAGACTGGTAATGAGACTCAGAGTCAGAACTACTGCTCTGGTCCCGACGCCATTGTTCTCTCTGAGGTTTTGGGGTCTCCCTGTTATTAAAGGGAGCCTGGGGTACTGTATCCCCCCTTTGAGCTTGAGGGTGTTCTTGGCGTGGAGGAAATCTTTGGAAGTCGGAGTTTTTATTAAAATTGGGATTCTTATTGTAATTATGGGGCCTGTTGAAATTGGGGTTCCCATAAAAATTCCCATGTTGGTTTTGGCGAGGATAATAGAACCTCTGAGGATACCATTGCCTCCTTTGATTCTCATCACTGTACTGACCCTTACCATACTTTTTATTCTTCTCACTTCCACTACCGTAGTTTCCTGGTTTTTGTCTATCCTTTCTCACCCACTGGTTTTGGGGTGCAAAGTTATGGACCTCCTTCACTTGCTGGGCTTGAGGTACAAATCTAGGGGAACCATTGGTTTTACCCCCACGGACTACTTCCGCATATGATTTCTTCTCTGCCTGCAAATTTGGATTTGGAGGGGAAACGGTAGTGGCTGCTACTATCTTGGGGCTATTTTTAGGTTCTCTTTTTATCCCGCCCTCACTGGACTGTTGGATCGAGAATAAATAGTCACTCTCTCTCACCAACCAATCAAGAGAGCATCCCTTTCTGTAATCCTTTGCAAGTCCCAATTTTATGTAAGCAGGTAATGCTTCATAGAATAGGGTCTTGAATTCTGGCTGGTTAGGATTGGGATTCTTTTCAGCCAGGAAATAGGCATTTCTGAGGACAGCCAGAAATTCTGCAGGGCTTTGGTGAGGACCACACTTTAAATTGTAGGCCGCAGCCTTGGCAGAGGTTACAGTTTTATAAGGTCCAAATTCCATGTGGCACTTATGTTTAACCTCTCTCCAGGACTGATTGGAATAGGCCCTCAAGGTCTCAAAGAATTGCCGGTATTTCTCTTCAAACACCCATGGCAGCAATTCTATTTTGGTGTGGTCATCTCTAATGCCCAGAATCTCTAACGTCTGTTCATATGTTCTCATGTGTTCGGTGATCTCAAGGGACCCTTTCTTAGAAAACATAGGAACAGTGTCCTTCAGGAACTTAATGACCTTTGGGGTGTCATATCTCCTGAATGACCCCTGGGATTTCCCTTCCTGCCTATATGAAACCTCATATTTTTCTTCTGAGCGCTCTGGAGTATATCTTGAAAGCTTAGGAGGTGACCTATATTCTGACCCTGCCTCACTATCAGATACTTCGCTGTGATGCGGGTATCTCCGCTCATCAGCCTCTGGCTTGACTGGGTTGGTCCGTCTTCGGACCCCAGAATTTATTTGGGCCGTCAACCTTATAATCTGCTCCTCCAGAGTTTTCTGCTCAGATTTTATCAAGGTAAGTTCTGACTGGTCATGCTTATCCCCTGGGTGAACTTTAATTTTGACAGGAGATAACCTCTCTGATCTGAAGTACTCCACCTCATCTTTTAAGTCCTGATACTTCTTTTGAAGTTGTTTTAATTCCTGAAAGTTTCTTTCATATAGGTCCTGAGCACTTCGAAAGTCTCCGACCAATCTATCATAATGTTTCTCGGATTCGTCTAAACGAACACCGGCATGACCAAGCTTCCCTTTCAAAGACTCAATGTCCTGATTTTTGCTTTCTAACAAGAGGCGGGCCTCTGACAACTCTTCCCTTAGAGTCATGGTCTGCTGGGCAGCTCCAGCGGTCATGAACCATAACATGGGCCAAGCTTCTAGGAGAAGTCTGTCACGGCTTCTATCACTTTCTGCTCCAGCAAATGCTATTAAAAACCCAACAACCTGGCCCTTTTGGTTGAACAGGTCCTCAAAGGTACTCATGGCCTGCTCTTTCTCTTCATCCACAAATTCATTATTGCTATCCCCCAAATTCAATTTCTTGCGGAGATAATTTATTACTTCATTTTCAACATACTTCTGCCAAGCACCGGCAGCTTTCCGAGCTGGCTTCATAACTTCTTGCTCAATGCCTTGAGCCGCCATATTTTCCTCGTTATGCTTGGAAGAGGTGGATCCGTGATTACTGGATGCCATTTTGATACAAAATATATGTTTGATAAAGTGTACAAATATACAATCACCAGTGCGTTTTGTGTTATGGTACGATTTCTATGGATCTCAGCAGTGCCTCCAAATTTATGTCGTGGTGGTTTATGTAAGGATATATATTATTTATAAAGGGCGTGTCCCTTTCCCTTAGATGAAATATTACAGTGCCTCCAGCCGTTAAAATACGGCAAATATTTAGTAAACCAATAATTTGGACACTTTGATAATTTGATCACCACTTATTATTATACCTTGAATTCTTTTAGCCAATATGATTTCGTACCATACACACAAAATTTGCCTTATAATAGATAAATATAAAAATTTATTTATGTACAAAAATTATATATATATTAACACAAAACGCAAAAGACTGGTGATAAATGAATATTGGTACACACAATCAAAAATATATCCTACCAATGTAAGACACAATAATAAGGTCTCTAACTAATTACATCAATCACAAATTTTAAATGATATGATATTTATTAAATTTATTAATAATTAATAATTTCGAATATCTCAAAGGTTATATTCTTACAAGCCGTGGCCATAGGATTGCAAGAAGCAAGCCCTTGATATATGATACTCTGGTTATTAATATTCAATAAATTATGAAATATGAAAAAATTTATAATATGGCAATAAACAATTTTTAACAGTAACACAGTATCTTTCTACATATATCTAACTACCCAATATTGTTATGATACACTAAGGTAATTTTATGATTCCACACAACAGAGAAAATAATTAATACAAAAATCAAATAAATATCTCACCACACCCGGAATTCAGACTAGGCAACTCTCCCGTGGATTTAGCTGGCAGTGGAACGCCTTTAGACTGATATATATAGGGCAAGTGAAAGATTCTCAGTAGGGGAGAATGTAGGAAGTTATAAGATTATAGGTTTAGGAATTGAGTTAAAGTTTTTAGGAAGTTTTAAAAGATGGAAGAGTAGTTATTCAGCAGATCTTCTTCAGATGTCAGGTCTTTCCATGAGGTTTTTATGAGGGATCCCTTTTCCTTAAAGCACATGGGCTTTTATATCCACTAGTCCATTGTTCTAAGATACCTTCCCACCAGGCTTCCTGATTGGCTAGTTGAGAAATGTGTGTACATAAGCTATTTCTCACCTGCCCGCCAGGTGGCGGTCATGTATCACAGAACAATGTGAGTATTTGAGATGACTCATACCTTGGGTGGAATCTTCAGGTAATTTCAGGAATAAAATATACGGCTCTATCCAGATATAGCAGTGATACCTATATTATTCTAAATAGGGACCATGGAATATAGGTGTATATTCGGTTATTCCTCCTTGAAGTACCATCCTGTTTGTTTCCTGATAAGACATGTAACTAATGCTAGTTTATAATACATCTTACTTCCCATCATCTCAATACTCAAATTAGTGATATATAGTTCCCATTGCTGAGTATTTAGTGGTGTTTAAAATCTATAACATCTTATTTATGATATGTTTTTGTAGTATATTTTTGTCATGATATACAGTGAACTTTTAAACTTAAATGTCCTGAATTTCACCCCTTTGTTTCAGAATCAACATTTTCTCTGTGTAGGGAAAAAAAAACTCTCTATTTGCATGGCCCTTGTATTGGGCTCATGGTAAACAATTGTTAATGCTTTCACCCTTGGTGAACAATAGTATATGGTAATAGTTTCAGAGGTCTGTTAGTTCATCACACTCTACAAGGTTTGGGTAAGCTCTCAGACAATCAGTTTGGTTCCTCTATTGTCATGTCCAGACCTTGTATATGTTTACCTGCTTATTGAAGTCTGAATAATGGTGTTTGATCACCTGTAGAACTTCAAAATAGTATTGTCTCTAGGAGGAAAGAAAAACAATCCCTTCACCCATTACATTTCTCTAGCTAGATGGTCATTGACTTTCCAACCAAGACAAATTAACCCCTTAACATCCGGCTATGCTGACTTGATGTTATATAGGATTATGTCTTGATAAATCATGTTTTTGAGACATAATTCAAAAGCCCACAACAACTGGAATATAACCATTCATGGTAAACTGAATGCTGTGGTAATGAGTCATGCAGGTTTGATAGATAGAGGTACAAGAAATCAGGGGGGTGGTCCTGGTACAAATACAGTAGAAATAGTTCCCCTACAGCCTTGGGACAGTAATACGGAGAGAGGTATTAGGAAATCTGAGCACCTGAAGCAAAGGGGCAGAAAGGTCGATAGAAAGGCCAGGGGGACCCCATTAGGATTTCAAGAGAGAAAGTATTTATGGAAGTGCACCCGGAAAAAGAGTAGGCAAGGTCTGAGTAGAGCCCATAGCAGAGTGACAATGAAGCTTGGGGAGAGACCCCAAAGGAATCATTGGGTAGAGTTCCCCTTTAGGAAAGGTATAGTCAGACCAGATTGGACCCCTGTAAGTGAGAGCTGGCACAGAGGTGCCAGAAGATATAAGTTGTGTGTTCTGCCCCCTACGGGATCAAAACAAAGGGGGGGGTTATGTGACAGTGTGGCGATCTGTCACCCTGAATTCTCAACTAGGCAGGTTGAGGGGCTCCAGGGTAAGTGTTTGATATGGAGGAAAGTGGCTTTTCACCTTCCTCCTTTGTTTGTAAGGTCTGTTTTGGGATCTGGAGCCTGGAGATTTCAAAGAGATCTGGGAGGGATGAAATCTCCAATCCTGGGACCAGGTTTTGGGATAGGCCAGGAGACTGATTGCACAGGTGTGTGCAGGCCTTTAGAGAGAGTCAGGACCAGGGTTCTGGGCTCCACCCCGGCAGATAGGAGTCAGGTGGGCTTCGCCTAGGAGAGGTGGAAGCCAAAAGCAGCAAGGGGCTGCTAGAGACTAGCTGTGTGCTAGTGGCCAGCTGTGAGCAAGAGCCATAATTCTTGAAGAAGTCTGCAGGAGGCAGACATCAAGCTGAGTGTAAGCCAGGAGGCTGAATCATTGAATTTTGTTTGATGGTGGATACCCCTGTGTGGGAAACTTCTGTTTTGAACTTTCATTTAAATAAAAGTGGGCTAAAAAGGCCTTGAAAAGAAAGTGAGTAGCTGTTTGCGTTTAAAAGCTCTACCACGTTGAAGCGAGTTCCCACAATATATATATATACACATGGACCAAGGGGGGCGGGGAATCTCACAGTATATATATACATGGACCAAGGGGGGCGGGGAATCTCACAGTATATATATATATATACATGGACAAAGGGGGGAGGGGAATCTCACAGTATATATATACAGGGACAAAGGGGGGTGGAGAACCTCACAGCATATATATATATATATATATATATACAGTCAGGTCCATAAATATTGGGACATGGACACAATTCTAACATTTTTGGCTCTATACACCACCACAATGGATTTGAAATGAAATGAACAAGATGTGCTTTAACTGCAGACTGTCAGCTTTAATTTGAGGGTATTTACATCCAAATCAGGTGAACGGTGTAGGAATTACAACAGCTTGCATATGTGCCTCCCACTTGTTAAGGGACCAAAAGTAATGGGACAATTGGCTTCTCAGCTGTTCCATGGCCAGGTGTGTGTTATTCCCTCATTATCCCAATTACAATGAGCAGATAAAAGATCCAGAGTTCATTTCAAGTGTGCTGTTTGCATTTGGAATCTGTTGCTGTCGACTCTCAAGATGAGATCCAAAGAGCTGTCACTATCAGTGAAGCCATCATTAGGCTGAAAAAACAAAACAAACCCATCAGAGAGATAGCAAAAACATTAGGCGTGGCCAAAACAACTGTTTGGAACATTATTAAAAAGAAGGAACGCACCGGTGAGCTCAGCAACACCAAAAGACCCGGAAGACCACGGAAAACAACTGTGGTGGATGACCGAAGAATTCTTTCCCTGGTGAAGAAAACACCCTTCACAACAGTTGGCCAGATCAAGAACACTCTCCAGGAGGTAGGTGTATGTGTGTCAAAGTCACCAATCAGAGAAGACTTCACCAGAGTGAATACAGAGGGTTCACCACAAGATGGAAACCATTGGTGAGCCTCAAACACAGGAAGGCCAGATTAGAGTTGGCCAAACAACATCTAAAGAAGCCTTCACAGTTCTGGAACAACATCCTATGGACAGATGAGACCGACATCAACTTGTACCAGAGTGATGGGAAGAGAAGAGTATGGAGAAGGAACTGCTCATGGTCCTCAGCATACCACCTCATCAGTGATCATGGTGGTGGTAGTGTCATGGCGTGGGCATGTATGGCTGCCAATGGAACTGCTTCTCTTGTATTTATTGATGATGTCACTGCTGACAGAAGCAGCCGGATGAATTGTGAAGTGTTTCGGGAATATTATCGGCTCATATTCAGCCAAATGCTTCACAACTCATTGGACGCTTCACAGTGCAGATGGACAATGACCCAAAGCAGACTGCAAAAGACACCAAAGAAGTGGAATGTTCTGCAATGGCCAAGTCCATCACCTGACCTGAATCTGATTGAGCATTTCACTTGCTGAAGACAAAACTGAAGGGAAAATGCCCCAAGAACAAGCAGGAACTGAAGACAGTTGCAGTAGAGGCCTGGCAGAGCATCACCAGGGATGACACCCAGCGTCTGGGGATGTCTATGCGTTCCACACTTCAGGCTGTCATTGACTGCAAAGGATTTGCAACCAAGTATTAAAAAGTGAAAGTTTGATTTATGATTATTATTCTGTCCCATTACTTTTGGTCCCTTAACAAGTGGGAGGCAGATATGCAAACTGTTGTAATTCCTACACCGTTCACCTGATTTGGATGTAAATACCCTCAAATTAAAGCTGACAGTCTGCAGTTAAAGCACATCTTGTTCGTTTCATTTCAAATCCATTGTGGTGGTGTATAGAGCCAAAAATGTTAGAATTGTGTCCATGTCCCAATATTTATGGACCTGACTGTATATACATGGACCAAGGGGGGAGGGGAATCGCACAGTATATATATACATGGACCAAGGGGGGAGGGGAAACTCACAGTATATATATACATGGACCAAGGGGGGAGGGGAATCTCACAGTATATATATATACATGGACCAAGGGGGGAGGGGAATCTCACAGTATATATATATATATATGGACCAAGGGGGAGGGGAATCTCACAGTATATATATATATATATGGACCAAGGGGGGAGGGGAATCTCACAGGATATATATATACATGGACCAAGGGGGCGGGGAATCTCACAGGATATATATATACATGGACCAAGGGGGGAGGGGAATCTCACAGTATATATATATATATATGGACCAAGGGGGAGGGGAATCTCACAGGATATATATATACATGGACCAAGGGGGGAGGGGAATCTCACAGTATATATATATATATGGACCAAGGGGGAGGGGAATCTCACAGTATATATATATATTGTCACAGTGCAGGGCCCTGTCACGGGATAAAGGCAGGTAGAGGTGGTCTGGTGATGGGCACAGGGTCTGCACATGTGCGAAGTGCAGAACCACGGAGTGTAGGTTGTGAGTGGAGAATACTGCTGTGGCAGTTTTCTCCAGATTTGGATATTGCTGGAATGGGGCTCCGTGGTCTGGAGATTTCACAGTGCCTTGGGAGGGAAGGAATCTCCAATCCAGTGTCCAGCATTTGAAGTCAACCAGCAGGGTTTGGGCCCCGGTGCTCAGAGCCCATATAATGAGGGTTTGCTGAGAGTTACAAGGGGGAAGTGGAGTGGCTGACATTGAGTGGCTCTGTGTGAGCCAAAGCTGTGTGCGGTCCAAGGACTCGGGGGCTGTGTGCGGTCCAAGGACTCGGGGGCTGTGTGCGGTCCAAGGACTTGTGGGCTGTGTGCGGTCCAAGGACTCGGGGGCTGTGTGCGGTCCAAGGACTCGGGGGCTGTGTGCGGTCCAAGGACTCGGGGGCTGTGTGCGGTCCAAGGACTCGGGGGCTGCGTGCGGTCCAAGGACTCGTGGGCTATGTGTGTTGGAGGGCTTCACCAAGGAGAGGGGGACGTCAGACTAGCTGTGTGCGAGAGCCATATGTTGGAAAGAGTCTGCAGGAGACGGACATAAGCCTGAAGTGGAAGGCTAGTGGAAAATTGTATATGTGAGCCAGAAGGCTGATCTTTGTTGCGTTTGTTTGCTGGCGGATACCCCGGCGTGGGAAACATTTTTGTTGAACTTTTTTCTTTTAAATAAAATTGGGCAAAAAGGACCTTAAAGAAGCGAGTTGCTGTGTGCTTCACCAAGAAGAGCTCTACCCTTCTGAAGTGAGTTCCCACAATATATATATATAGACCAAGGGGGGAGGGTAATCTCACAGTATATATGAGGGGTGTGTCCTGTATACGGTATATATGAGGGGTGTGTCCTGTATACAGTATAAGGGGTGTGTCCTGTATACAGTATAAGGGGTGTGTCCTGTATACAGTATATATGTGGGGTGTGTCCAGTATACAGTATATATGAGGGGTGTGTCCTGTATACAGTATATATGAGGGGTGTGTCCTGTATACAGTATAAGGGGTGTGTCCTGTATACAGTATATATATGGGGGGTGTCCTGTATACAGTATATATGAGGGGTGTGTCCTGTATACGGTATATATGAGGGGTGTGTCCTGTATACAGTATATATGTGGGGTGTGTCCTGTATACAGTATATATGAGGGGTGTGTCCTGTATACAGTATATATGTGGGGTGTGTCCTGTATACAGTATATATGTGGGGTGTGTCCTGTATACGGTATATATGTGGGGTGTGTCCTGTATACAGTATATATGTGGGGTGTGTCCTGTATACAGTATATATGAGGGGTGTGTCCTGTATACAGTATATATGTGGGGTGTGTCCTGTATACAGTATATATGTGGGGTGTATCCTGTATACGGTATATATGAGGGGTGTGTCCTGTATACGGTATATATGTGGGGTGTGTCCTGTATACAGTATATATGTGGGGTGTGTCCTGTATACAGTATATATGAGGGGTGTGTCCTGTATACAGTATATATGTGGGGTGTGTCCTGTATACAGTATATATGAGGGGTGTGTCCTATATACGGTATATACAGTTGCAAGAAAAAGTATGTGAACCCCTTGGGATTACGTGGAGTTTTGCATGAATTGGGCATAAAATGTGCTCTGAATGTCATCTAAGTCACAACAATAGAAGAACACAGTCTGCTGAACATAATACTACACAAACATTAGATGTTGCCATGGTTTAATTGCACATAACATGTAAACATTCACAGTGCAGGGAGGAAAAAGTATGTGAGGCCCTAGCTTAATGACTTCTCCCAGAGCTGATTGGAGCCAGGAGTGAGCCAACCTTGACTCCAATCAGCGTGATGATATTGGATGTGTTGCTGACACCTGTTTTGGGTTTACTGGTTTCAAGAAGCACTGTCTGATGTGAACCATGCCTCACAGAAAAGAGCTCTCAGAAGACCTACGATCAAGAATTGTTGACTTGCATGAAGCTGGAAAGGGTTACAAAAGTATCTCCAAAAGCCTTGATGTTCATGTGTCCACGGTAAGACAGACTGTCTACAAATGGAGAAAGTTTAGCACTGTTGCTACTCTCCCTAGGCGTGGTCGTCCTGTAAAAATGACTGCAAGAGCACAGCGCAGAATGCTGCATGAGGTAAAGAAGAATCCCAGAGTGTCAGCTAAAGACCTACAGAAATCTCTGGCACATGCTAACAGTTTTGTTGACACATCTACAATAAGGAAAACATTAAACAAGAATGGAGTACATGGGAGGACACCACGGAGGAAGCCATCGCTGTCCAAAAAGAATATTGCAGCACGTTTGAAGTTTGCAAAAGAGCACCTGGATGTTCCACAGCACTACTGGCAGAATATACTGTGGACAGATGAAACCAAGATTGAGTTGTTTGGGAAGAACACACAACACTATGTGTGTAGAAAAAAAGGCCCAGCACACCAACATCAAAACCTCATCCCCACTGTGAAACATGGCGGAGGGAGCATCATGGTTTGGGGCTGCTTTGCTGCCTCAGGGCCTGGACGGATTGTTGGCATTGATGGGAAAATGAATTCCAGAGTTTATCAAGACATTTTGCAGGAAAATGTACGACCATCTGTCTGCCAACTGAAGCTCCGCAGAGGATGGGTGATGCAAGAGGACAATGAACCAAAGCATACAAGTAATTCAACAAAACAATGGCTGCAACAGCACAGAATACGCCTTCTGGAGTGGCCCAGTCCTGACCTCAACCCCATTGAAATGCTGTGGCATGACCTTAAGAGAGCGATTCACACCAGACATCCCAAGAATATTGCTACACTGAAACAGATTTGTGAAGAGGAGTGGTCCAAAATGACTCCAGATCGTTGTGCAGGTCTGATCTGCAACTACAGGAAACGTTTGGTTGAGGTTATTGCTGGCAAAGGAGGGTCAACCAGTTATTAAGTCCAAAGGTTCACATACTTTTTCCTCCCTGCACTGTGAATGTTTACATGTTATGTGCAATTAAACCATGGCAACATCTAATGTTTGTGTAGTATTATGTTCAGCAGACTGTGTTCTTCTATTGTTGTGACTTAGATGACGTTCAGAGCACATTTTATGCTCAATTCATGCAAAACTCCACGTAATCCCAAGGGGTTCACATACTTTTTCTTTCAACTGTATGTGGGGTGTGTCCTGTATACAGTATATATGTGGGGTGTGTCCTGTATACGGTATATATGTGGGGTGTGTCCTGTATACGGTATATATGTGGGGTGTGTCCTGTATACGGTATATATGTGGGGTGTGTCCTGTATACGGTATATATGTGGGGTGTGTCCTGTATACGGTATATATGTGGGGTGTGTCCTGTATACGGTATATATGTGGGGTGTGTCCTGTATACGGTATATATGTGGGGTGTGTCCTGTATACGGTATATATGTGGGGTGTGTCCTGTATACGGTATATATGTGGGGTGTGTCCTGTATACGGTATATATGTGGGGTGTGTCCTCTATACGGTATATATGTGGGGTGTGTCCTGTATACGGTATATATGTGACGTGTGTCCTGTATACGGTATATATGTGACGTGTGTCCTGTATACGGTATATATGTGACTTGTGTCCTGTATACGGTATATATGTGGGGTGTGTCCTGTATACGGTATATATGTGGGGTGTGTCCTGTATACGGTATATATGTGGGGTGTGTCCTGTATACAGTATATATATGTGGGGTGTGTCCTGTATACAGTATATATATGTGCGGTGTGTCCTGTATACGGTATATATGTGGGGTGTGTCCTGTATACAGTATATATGTGGGGTGTGTCCTGTATACAGTATATATGTGGGGTGTGTCCTGTATACAGTATATATATGTGGGGTGTGTCCTGTATACTGTATATATGTGGGGTGTGTCCTGTATACTATATATACGTGTGGTGTGTCCTGTATACTATATATATGTGGGGTGTGTCCTGTATACAGTATATATATGGGGGGTGTCCTGTATACTATATATATGTGGGGTGTGTCCTGTATACAGTATATATATGGGGGGTGTCCTGTATACTATATATATGTGGGGTGTGTCCTGTATACTATATATATGTGGGGTGTGTCCTGTATACAGTATATATATGGGGTGTGTCCTGTATACAGTATATATATGTGGGGTGTGTCCTGTATACGGTATATATGTGGGGTGTGTCCTGTATACGGTATATATGTGGGGTGTGTCCTGTATACTATATATATGTGGGGTGTGTCCTGTATACAGTATATATGTGGGGTGTGTCCTGTATACAGAATATATGAGGGGTGTGTCCTGTATACGGTATATATGAGGGGTGTGTCCTGTATACAGTATATATATGTGGGGTGTGTCCTGTATACGGTATATATGTGTGGTGTGTCCTGTATACGGTATATATGTGGGGTGTGTCCTGTATACGGTATATATGTGGGGTGTGTCCTGTATACAGTATATATATGTGGGGTGTGTCCTGTATACAGTATATATATGGGGGGTGTCCTGTATACTATATATATGTGGGGTGTGTCCTGTATACAGTATATATATGAGGGGTGTGTCCTGTATACAGTATATATATGGGGGGTGTCCTGTATACAGTATATATGTGGGGTGTGTCCTGTATACAGTATATATATGTGGGGTGTGTCCTGTATACTATATATATTTGTGGTGTGTCCTGTATACTATATATATGTGGGGTGTGTCCTGTATACAGTATATGTGGGGTGTGTCCTGTATACTATATATATATGGGGTGTGTCCTGTATACTATATATATGTGTGGTGTGTCAGATGTATATAGCGCTTTGTATATAGAAGTAGGGTGTATATTGGATATGGGGGGGCCCATGCTCAGTGTTGGACTAATGAATACAAAGCCTGCTGGGATTGGCTGGGTTGTGACATCAGCCCACCTCTCTGACTCAGCCAATCCAAGCAGCCTTTGTATTCATTAGTAGAATACATCGCTTGCTGTGATTGGCCCAGTGTATACTGTATGTAGCTGCAACTACCGTACATACACACATCCAGCGGGCTGATTACAGTCGGGACGTACCGCTACGTTTTGAACCCGCTTGGCTCAGCGCAGAATCCTGTATATACGGCACATCCAGCGGGCTGACAGATTCATCTCTCACAGGGACATTTGTTTTCAGCCAGCTTGGCTCAGCGCGGTGTTCTGTATGGACATTACTGCATTCAGCCAGCCTGACCCAAACAAACTCAAGGGTCACATTTTATACCCCGCGTATCAGACCACCCCCAATTTTTGGGGTATATTTTCAAGTATAACAAGTAGTCTTATACGCCAGAAAATATATATATTTTTTTTTTTATTTGTAGGTGAGAAGCAAATACAATGAAACGTAGATTTCTCATACATTATAACCAATGACGGTACAATAAATCCCCCCTCCGGCCCCCCTCCAGTCTTGCACAGTAGAAGCGCGGAGCGGGGATTTATAGAAGAATACATTTATATATTGAACGTCGTTACGTCTGCAGACAAATATTGATTGGATCATGAAGTCCGTTCACAGGTGGGGTTCGCTGTTCATAGGGAAGGAAGTTCTTTTACTAACCATGTAAAGGCTCTTTCAGTAACAAGCCGTTTACATCTCCAAGTATAAAAGAACATTGTATAGGTTTCCAGAGCCGGGAATCCTCTGACATACACATGGGCAGATCTCTGCACACAGCCAGAGGAAGGGCTCTTTATACCCGCATTGCCCTCTAACAGTGATCACCGTTGGATCTCTTTTCAGAGGGCAATTGACAGGCAGCTGGGAGAAGTCACCTTCTCACTAAGTGATATAATCCTGTAAAGTCCCCGCCCCCGAGCAGCAACCACATGCATTGTACATGGATGCAGGGCAGTTGTGACGGGTCCCATTCACACTCAGCAGTACCGATGGCAAATGTGACAGAGGGTATCATTTCTGCTGCATCCGCAAAGCATGTGTACAACCCCTTCCATCCAAGCAGTCTGGGGGGTGGTAAAACCATGACCCACACCCCCATGGCTGATATACTTGGAAGGGGAGGAAGGACATTCAGGACAGGTTTTTGGGTTTTCTAACCTGCTTGATTACACTGTTCAACAGGTAAAACGTTTTGGGCATAAAATTAGCTAATCTTACATAATTTTGGGGTGCTGAAAACGAAAATGACCCTAAAAAATGTTGATTGGCTCTAGTTTCCATGATATATTCACCCATCTAATGACGTAAGCCATTCAAAATTATGATGCAACTTCAGCTGCATATTGCGCAATTGATACTGGTGACCAATAGAAAATGTCATGTATACTGAGATGATGCAATATTACCCTTTAATTGCATCACTTCACTGCATAAAAGCTGCAGTATCTGTAGCTGAGTGGAGTTCGTCTTTACATTTCGTTTTCTGCTTATATAGGCTACTCAGTAATGCCTCCAACTTGTGTGAATAAAGCAGATAATTTCTGCTATATCTGCGGTGAAATAACTTTTATCTCACAAAAAAGGAGGATAACAGGAATGATTAGGAAAGCCTACAACTTGTATTTTGGCTGCAAGATAGGAGACCAGGACAAGAGCTGGGCACCACATATATGCTGCAATTCTTGTGGGACGGCACTGGAGCAATGGTTGAATGGAAAAAAGGCATCTATTCCTTTCGCTGTGCCAATGATTTGGAGAGAGCCAACAGATCATGTTAGTAATTGTTACTTTTGTATGGTGCCTCCAGTAAAAGGGCTAAATAAGAAGAAAAAGTTATCTGTGCACTATCCAAATATTCCATCGGCAATACGTCCAGTTCCTCATGGAGAGGGGCTACCAATTCCTAAAGCACCAGAATCCTTCGTGGTTGAGTCAAGTGAGGAAGAACCTGAAGCGTGTAGTCACGTGCAGTTGTAAGAGATAGCCCTTTCCTCGAATACAAGAGAAAAGCCAAGAGAAGCAAAACCGACACAAACTGAAGACAAAACTAGTGAGAATCCGAAGTATTAAAATGATTCAACTTAGCTTATGGCTATCATTTTTCTTGGTAATCCTATGCAATATATTATGCCATTTAGGCTGTTATGTAGTCATATCACTTGCTTTATATTTGTGGAAAGACATCTATCTATATAATTATTGTGCATTATGTAGTCATTACGCCTATAGTAGAAAACTTTCCGTTTACAGAAAAACTAGAGCCAATTGACAAATTTCATTGTTATATTTGAACTCAGAATGTGAAATTCATTAAGAAATGGATCCTTTTGTTTCCAAAACTGGCAAAAAATAAAAATTTGTTGAACAGTGTTACTGTTCACCCCCTTCATTCCCCAAAGCAGCTGGCTGGGAGGGGTCTGGGGCTCCCCATTGACATGAGAAGTTTTCAGAGGGCATCCATGGACGTCCTCCCAGAACTACGCCCCCCCCCCCCCCCCAAGCGCGATCTTTGATCGCTGTGTCCTTCAGCCACAGCTGATCATATGTCCAGGAAAGGGCCAATCAGAGCAGCCTTTTACCATGTGGTCAGCTGTGCCCAATCACAGCTGATCAGTGTAAATCAGAAATGCTGGATATCGGCAGTCCTCTCCTCCAGCTCACAGCACATGAGGAGAGGAGAGCTGGGAAGCGGCATTTCTCAGAGGGGACAAATACACTGATCATCAGGGCACTAATTATCAGTGTAGCCCCATCAGTGCTTTGTATGGGTGCCATCAGTGATGGCTATCAGTACCCATCAGTGCTAGTGGTCAGTGCCCATCAGTACAAGCTATCAGTGCCCATCAGTGCTACCTAACAGTGCCCAGCAGTGGAGAAGCGTCATCAGTACCTCATCAATATCCATCAGTGCTGGCTGTCAGTGCCCATCAGTGCTGGCTGTCAGTGCCATCAATCAATGCCCATCAGTGCCGCCTCATCAGTGAAGGAGAAAAATCACCTATTTACAAAATTTTATAACAGAAACTAAAAAAAAATGTTTAGTCTTTCATCGTTTGTTTAGCAAAATATAACCCCCCCCCCAGTGCTGATTAAATACCAACAAATGAAATCTCTATTTGTCAAAAAAAAAAAAAAGATATAAATTTAGTTTGGATGCAATGTTGCATGACCGTGCGATTGTCATTCAAAATGTGACAGCGCTGAAATCTGTCCTGGGCAGGAAGGGGGTAAAAGTGCCCGGTAGGCAAGTGGTTGATGTCACTTTAAGGCGGAATTTCCCCTTTTTGGTGGAGTTGCGCTTTAGTAAAAGGTCTGCATGCTGCATTATTTCCTCTATAACTCGCTGGCTTTAGATCTGTAAGTGTATGGTAATCCTTCCCTTCCTAACCAAACCGTTTATACAAAAAGAGCCGCAGAGGAGGCGGGGCTATAAAGAGAACCTGTTACAAAGTGACAGCTTTTCCCTTTCCCTGAATACTTGAGGCAGAATGAAGCAGAAGACTGAAATCAGGGACTTACATCTCCTCCGCTGTCCTTCATGCCGATGATGTCTGGGGGTGGAGCCAAAGTAACTACGGCGCCCGCAGGTAAGTGCACCCCAGTACTGGCGGGCACGCTGGACGAGATGACGGCGACTGGAGAGGCATCAGCAACCTGGAGGAGAATGTGCAAAATTGTATAACAGAACAAAGAAAACGGTTTGGTTTTTTTTCCCCAATCTTTTTAGCACAAAAAGAAAACAACCCAGTGGGGGCTCATTGGTGGATGTGAGGAGGAAAGTCTCATTGATGGAGGTGGGGAGGGAAGTCTCAATGGTGGATGTGAGGAGGAAAGTCTCATTGATGGAGGTGGGGAGGGAAGTCTCATTGATGGAGGTGCGGAGAGAAGTCTCATTGATGGAGGTGGGGAGGAAAGTCTCATTGATGGAGGTGGGGAGGGAAGTCTGGCCTGTTTAGCCAAATCCAAAAACGGACAGGTGGACCTGATTGGAACGGTCATGTGAAAGAGGCCAGAACCAATCACATGGGCAAAAACCACCACAAATCCTATCTATTCCTATGGGTTCCCTCTGATGCTCCTCCATCTCCCAGCCTGAGCTCTGCTGTACAGGAGATTATGAGGATTCATTGATGTTCTTTTCATACCTGGAGTCCAGCTTCAAAGGAGAATCTATAATGTGTATTTCATCCTGAGCTCTAGGTGACAGAGTGCATGTATGTATTACATGTGCTGTAGACTGGGGGCTAGCGTGGTTGACAGCACGCCCCTCTATTCCCCCCCTCCCACCGCTGTCTGACCGTGATGTTTTGAAGAAGAATGGATGAGAGTTGATGGATGGCGCTGATTTCAGCACCAGGCGCTTGCCCAAGACCGATGCCATCCTACATACATGGGGGGGGGGGGGGACATATCATAGCAGAGGGGGTAGAAGATAGTCAGCTCACCGTGAGCTCCACAATACAAATGCAGTGCAGAGGGTGTATGAACACCGTACCCCCCCCCCCCCCCCAGGTCCCTCTGTACTTACTTCTGGCCATCCTGAGTTGTCAGGGTTTCTTCAGCAGGTCCAGTGGTCAGGGAATGTGAAATATCCGCTCTTTTCTGTGCAGCGCTCACAAGACGGACCAGATAGACTCCCTGTGACAGCGCCGAGCAATCAGAATCCATCTGCTCCTTCCAGGAAGTGCTGCCCAGAGAATCCCTGGACTACTGGGTCACCTGTGGGAGCCCTGACAGCTCCCACCCCAAAGGTAAGTACAGTAGGTATCGGGGGATGGGAGGGGGGTTGTACAGCAGGTATCGGGGGAGGGGAGGGGGGGTTGTACAGCAGGTATCGGGGGAGGGGAGGGGGGGTTGTACACCTTTACATTTATCCTTTAAAGTTGAAGTAACATTTGATAAACATTTACTGGACGTACATTATCCGGGGGCACTCTCATCCTTGGACACTTTTCTGGGGACCCTCAGGGATACCCCACATTACAGAGCTGCCTCTCTTCATCAAATCTGTTTTCCCATTTGGGATCCAGGCCTCCTAACACGCTATTAGTAATACAGAGAAGAACTGGCCGGGGCTGACAACACTGCTTGGGATTTCAGTGCAGCAGAGACAGTGTTGTCAGCTCAGTGATGAAGGGCATTCCCCATGTGAACTCACCATTGGCTGTCAGAGAAGACAGGGGGCGCGCCATCATCCCTTCGCCTACACTGGGGTCTGTCGCCCTCTTCTGAACGCCCCCTTTTATTAATGTTGGGGGGTCAGCAAGGAATGTGTCCGGGAATATTTCCTGATCTTCTAGAAGAGTAAAACGGATGGTTAGTTCACAATGGTGACCCATCATAATCACAAACCAAATCATCACAACTCAAAGAAACCTTTTCCCAGCATAGAAGATACAAATGCAAAACTGACAGCCAGAGAAATATTCTCCAACAATAGAAGTTCACCTTAAAAAACAATGAAATAAATAAATAAATGCCGTGTTTTGCAGGTAAAAAAAATGTGTATTTATAATTGTTTTATTAGCAGCTTGTAAAGCATTGCATCCGCCATCCGTCCTGATTACCCCGGTAAAGGTCATACAGGGGGTCCCAAACATGGGGGGGGTGTACAGCCATGGTGGTGGGGGGTGTACAGCGATGATGGGGGGGTGTACAGCGATGATGGGGGGTGTACAGCGATGATGGTGGGGGGGGGGTGTACAGCGATGATGGTGGGGGGGGGTGTACAGCGATGATGGGGAGTGTACAGCGGTGATGGGGGGGTATAGCGATGATGGGGGGGGGTATAGCGATGATGGGGGGGGTATAGCAGTGATGGGGGGGGTACAGCGATGATGGGGGGGGGGTATAGCGATGATGGGGGGGGGGCATAGCGATGATGGGGGGGTATAGAAATGATGGGGGGGTATAGCGATGATGGGGGGAATATAGCAGTGATGGGGGGGGTATAGCGATGATGGGGGGGTATAGTGATGATGGGGGGGGGTATAGTGATGATGGGGGGGTATAGTGATGATGGGGGGTATAGAAATGATGGGGGGGTATAGCGATGATGGGGGGAATATAGCAGTGATGGGGGGGTATAGCGATGATGGGGGGGTATAGTGATGATGGGGGGGGGGTATAGCGATGATGGGGGGGTATAGTGATGATGGGGGGGGGGTATAGTGATGATGGGGGGGGGGGGTATAGCGGTGATGGTTAATGATAACAATAAGTGTGACTATCAGAGGAGTTATGACGATGTATCACTATAACATTATATATGATTACACATCTTATTACCCATAATAATAATGGGGGCTGACCCCCCCCCCCAGTGTCTCCCTTCCCCCAGTGTCTCCCTTCCCCCAGCACTTCCCCTTCCCGGCCACCCCGGGGCGCAGCTTCCCCAACTTCCCCTCCAGACACCATGAAACACCGATCACTTCCTGCCTGGTCTCCATGGTGATGGGTCTTCCAGGAGGAAATCTATGGTGATGGGACACTACAGGAGGAGCTGAGTGTTGCTGCCCTCTAGCGGCTCCTGTGTGCATTACATCAGGGAAATGTCAGCACAGAGAATGGCCAGGAGATTCTGTCATCCAAATACACAGAACAGCTTTATTGTATTATAATTATTGGGATTATTAATATTACACCCATTATGTTTATATTACAATTCATATCAATCATTACAATCCTATTAATACAGTAAAATAAATAAAATGACATTATAATAACATTGTATGAATATAAACAGAGGCGTCTATATTATAAATACAGGGAAATGTTATCAATGTTATATAATAGGATCCAATCCAGATCTGCTCTACATCCCAACATCCAATCCAAAGCCGCCTGGACTGGATCCCAGATGAGCCAATCAGAGTAAAGCAGGCTGAACAGAGGCTGCTGATTGGTCACACATAAACCCCGCCCCCCTCACTGTGACTTTGCATTGTAAACAGACTGGATCCCAGATGAGCCAATCAGAGTAAAGCAGGCTGAACAGAGGCTGCTGATTGGTCACACATAAACCCCGCCCCCTCACTGTGGTCACATGACCTCCCTCACTGTGAGTCCTCAGTTGCTGTTTTCTCTCACCAGAGACAGCTGCTTCCTTACAGAGCTCCTGTTTTTTTTCTAAAAAAAACAAAACAAAAATGTGCAGAATCTTTGCCGCGATTGTTATCCTGTTGCTCCCTTGGGGAGTACACAGGAAGGACATCAAAGACTCCACAAAGACCGGCATGGACAAGGACAATGATATGAAGATTATGGAGGAACAAAGAAATTTCATCAAAGACTCCCCAGATATCCGCATGGAGGGGGGGAGCATGAAGATGATGGAGGAACACCGATATTTCATCAAAGACTCCCCAGATATACGCATGGAGGAGGGAGGACCATGAAGATGATGGAAGAACTGGAGCAGGAAAAGGTCAGAGAATTGGAAAATGAGTCCCCAGGACCCATCAGTTGGTTTTCACTACTGGCCACCATTCCATTCTGGTATAAGGGGACAGTCCTGATAAGTGTTCTCATTCTGAGGTACATCCTGCGCAGGAATCATCTGGCCACAATATTAGAACAATATTTGATGTTCCTGGAGCTGATTGAATTCTTTTATCAACTACTCGATGTCTGGTACAGCGAGGGGCCAACCTCAGAGAACACAGCCCCACCCATGCTTATAAATGCCACTGACTGCTACCAATGGATGGTTGCTGGGCTCCAGTCAGTCTGGTCCAATGGGTGGGCGGCCTTAGGGAACACAATCCCACCCATGCTTATAAATGCCACTGACTGCTACCAATGGATGTTTGCTGAGCTCCAGTCAGTCTGGTCCAATGGGTGGGCAGCCTTAGGGAACACAGCCCCACCCATGCTTATAAATGCCACTGACTGCTACCAATGGATGGTTGCTGGGCTCCAGTCAGTCTGGTCCAATGGGTGGGCGGCCTTAGGGAACACAGCCCCACCCATGCTTATAAATGCCACTGACTGCTACCAATGGATGTTTGCTGGGCTCCAGTCAGTCTGGTCCAATGGGTGGGCGGCCTTAGGGAACACAGTGCTACCCATGCTTATAAATACTGTTGCTGAGCACCAATCAGAATGCTTGTTGGGACTTATCATCTTGCTGCTGGTAATGTTCCTAAAATATTTCAAGCCATTTCACCAATGGATCCAACCAACGAAAAGCAACATCAACCCACCGACGATTGACATCAATCTAACAACAGACATCACTATGGACCAGGCTGACTTTCGTACTCCCATCCTCACACCTCCTAGCAATGACGTCCGTGCTCACATAACGGATTTACTCCGGGAAATGAGGAGGAGCGAGCGAAACAAGCGGCTCAGGAACATTAACATCTTCCCATCAACAAGTGAAAGTGTGGACAGTGCTATGGAAGAGACTGACCTTCCCATTCCCAGCGTCGCACCTCCCAGGGATGACATCCGTGCTCACCTACGGGATCTATGCCGGCCAATGGGGAGGCGCAGGCCAACCAAGGAGTTCAGGCACCGCAAGCTCAATCTACCAGAGAGTGACCACATACCACCAAAAGATGAATATGCGGACAGAGCTACGGGAGATTCTGACTTTCCCATTCCCAGCGTCGCACCTCCCAGGGATCCCATCCGTGTTCATCCTTCCAGCACATCAACAAGAGGTTTACTCTTTCCAGCATTAGATAACACTTTACCATCAACGACTTCTGGCGTCTTTCCAACAAAAGACATGATCCTACGATCGAGTTCTGGCAATAGGCGAGAATGGACAACCATGACTGTCCATCCCAGTGTCCAATCCAGAGGTGAAATTCCTAGCGATACCGCCCGTTTTATCCTACGGGATTTATGCCGGGCAATGAAGAGGCGCTGGACAACCACAGAGTTCAGTTATGGCAAAATGTTCTCATCAATGAGTGACGTCATTCCACAGGACGATGATACCGTCCCATTACTGAGTGATGTCATTCTACAGGTTGATGATGCCGTCCCATCAACGAGTGATGTCATTCCACAGGTTGATGATACCGTCCCATCAACGAGTGATGTCATTCCACAGGGTGATGATGCCGTCCCATCAACGCATGACATCATTCCTAAGAGATATTCTACCATGTCATCAATCAGTGACATCATCCAACCACCAAGCGATGACATTAGTTCTGGGACTGACCAACCGACTGGCCATCCCAGCGGTGCATCTCCTAGTGATGGCACCCGCTTTAATCCACGCAATTTATTCCAGCGAAAGAAGAAGCACAAGCGACCTAAGGTGAAAAATCTCAACAATCCCACCTCATACCAGGTCGCCGTCATCTTGTGCGGGAGACATCCAGTTATATGTCCAGCAGACTGTTTCATCTTCGACTGTGTCACCTCCTAAATATCGCAGCCGTATTCACCTATTGTCAGGGGTCGGATGTTCTGCCGCGATACGCCGGGTGGCGCATGCACAGAACACCGACACGCTCTAGCCAGTGGGCCCTGGGCGATCGTGGCGGCGGCTGCGCATGCGCACTCCCGATCGCGGACAGGCGCCTGGCACCAATGACAGCGCAGGGCGCGCTATTTAAACAGGACAGGAGGTATGTCTTATTATCCTGTTCCTGTCATCTGGTTTGTGAAGTTTCCTGTTGCCGACCTCTGCTTGATCCTGACCCTGCTGGTTGTCTCCTGCTTGACCCCTGGCTTGACCTGACCATTCTCCTGCCTGCTCCTCCGGTACCTCGCTGCCCGCACGTTGCTGAACCCGGCTCGTGACCCTGACCATTCTCTGCCTGCTCCTCCGGTACCTCGCTGCCCGCACGTTGCTGAACCCGGCTCGTGACCCTGACCATTCTCTGCCTGCTCCTCCGGTACCTCGCTGCCCGCACGTTGCTGAACCCGGCTCGTGACCCTGACCATTCTCTGCCTGCTCATCCAGTACCTCGCTGCCCGCACGTTGCTGAACCCGGCCTGCCTGACTACGCCTTACGTCACGCTGACTGTCCATCCATCCATCCCGCATGGATCAGTCCCTGCTGCAAGGCCTACCAGCCTCTTCTCGTCAGGCTCTATTTCCCGCAACACCTCTGACGGTACTCTCTACCACTGCTGGACATACTCAGGGGTCGCGCCCTGGTCTCGGTCTGCTCCAAGTCCATCCCCACCATCAGGGGCCCTGGTGCATAAGCAGATTGGGACTTAGACCCCGCGTGCTGAGGAACCCCACACTGTGGGCCGCTAGAGATACCGTCAGGTGGTGTCTGACACCTATAGAATGTATTGCGGCTAAAGAAGAAGCGCGGGCCAACCGAAGAGGCCGGCCAGAAGACTCAGAGAGAACATTAGATACACAGATATGATGGGGGAGGGGTGACACCCCAATATAGAGAGAACATTGTATATACAGATATGGGGGAGGGGTGACACCCCAATATAGAGAGAACATTGTATACACAGATATGATGGGGGAGGGGAGACACCCCAATATAGAGAGAACATTGTATATACAGATATGATGGGGGGGGACACCCCAATATAGAGAGAACATTGTATATACAGATATGATGGGGGAGGGGAGACACCCCAATATAGAGAGAACATTGTATATACAGATATAATGGGGGAGGGGTGACACCCCAATATAGAGAGAACATTGTATACACAGATATGATGGGGGAAGGGAGACACCCCAATATAGAGAGAACATTGTATATACAGATATGATGGGGGGGACACCCCAATATAGAGAGAACATTGTATATACAGATATGATGGGGGAGGGGAGACACCCCAATATAGAGAGAACATTGTATATACAGATATGATGGGGGAGGGGTGACACCCCAATATAGAGAGAACATTGTATACACAGATATGATGGGGGAGGGGAGACACCCCAATATAGAGAGAACACTGTATACACAGATATGATGGGGGAGGGGAGACACCCCAATATAGAGAGAACATTGTATATACAGATATGATGGGGGGGGACACCCCAATATAGAGAGAACATTGTATATACAGATATGATGGGGGAGGGGTGACACCCCAATATAGAGAGAACATTGTATATACAGATATGATGGGGGGGACCCCAATACAGAGAGAACATTGTATACACAGATATGATGGGGGAGGGGTGACACCCCAATATAGAGAGAACATTGTATACACAGATATGATGGGGGGGGGGGTGACACCCCAATATAGAGAGAACGTCTCTTTGGTGCCTCTTCAGACATCTCCATAAAGGACGTCACTGGCAGGAAGGGTTCTCATTGGTCCCAGCAGAAAAGGCCTCAAGCTGGAAAGACTCCTCCCACTTCTGAAGCCAATCAGAGTTTCTTTCTTTTCTCCCAAGCTTCATCCTCCAAGAGCAGACCTAAGCCAGGGGCCCAGTTCAGTCACAATCCTGGGGCCCCTAATCCCCAAACCTGCAGACTAGTCCTATTAAAACTCCTGAAGGGATTTCCCTACTTTCTAAAGTGGGGGGACGTCTGTTGGCCTTTGGGGTCACCTGGTCAGCAGACATCTCAGAAGCTCAGGTAAGAGACGTGGTGTCCAGAGGCTACAGACTAGAGGTCATCTCCCTGCCCCCACTCCGCTTCGTGTTGTCCAACCTGCCGGTGTCCCCGCAGGGACTAGCGGTCCTCCATGCTGCTCCTGCAGATCTGCTGACCCAAGGAGATCTCCCCATTGGACCAACAGCAGAATAGTTCCCGGTTTTTAGGCCACATTCACAGGGGACATACCAATGTGTACCGCCGTGGGGGGCCGTGTTTATTTGCAGGGGATGTCCCGGTGTTCATGCATCCCTGTGCACGCAGTTCCATTGATGTCAGTTGGGACGTAGTGGTAACATGGACACAGATGCTGATCCCAATCTGACATCCGTATGGATGCATGGCCCTGAACGCACACTATCTGTGTTCACAGCTGTTCACCCGCACAGATGTTACATTGGGAGCAGTGTCTGTATCCATGCAGCCGCTGCATCCCAACTGACATCAATGAACCTGCCTGCACAGGGATGCATGAACACCGGTACATCCCCCAAGTAAACACGGCCCCCCACGGCTGTACGGATTAGTACGCCCCCTGTGACCGGGGCCTTACTCCAACCTTTTCCCTGTTCTAAAGCCTCCCAGCCGGTTCACACTATGTGGTGCGGGACACTGCATGGAGTCTGCACAGGAATCACACCGCATTCCTCTGCGCATTCCATGCACATGTCTGTGCGCTGCGATTTGGGCCATACACTTCCTATGGCTCAAATCACATCGCATCCGCACCACAAAGGTGCAGGACTGTCTTTAGATCCGCACCTGAATCACATGGTATGGGTCTTCTCACCCATGTCATGTGATTTCTGGCAATCACATCGCGTCTTGCCATCTGTTTCGGGTGTCAATAATTACTGACTCCCGCACCAGATCGCATAAACGTGATGCGATTGCAATGCGGTGCGGGAAACGTACAGGATTCGCAGCGTTTCCCGCACCTCATTGGTGTGAACCCGAGCACAAGGAGGACATAGGCTGCATTCACTCGGGGGATTAGGGGCATACAGGGGATTCCTGGGGCTGGGATCACTGTGAACAGTGGGGGATGGGAAGTCTGTACAAAGCAATGACAGGCTGACAGGAGCCGCGACCATTCCCATGTATCCGCACATCCATCGGTCATCTACGGTTAGGGCCAGGATCGCTCATCCTTCCCTGACCACAGATGACCGATGGATGTGCGGATACATGGGAATGGTCCCGGCTCAGCCTGTCATTGCTTTGTACAGACTTCCCATCCCCCACTGTTCACAGTGATCCCAGCCCTAGGAATCCCCTGTATGCCCCCTAATCCCCCCAGTGAATGCAGCCTATATCCTCCTTGAGGCTTTAGAACAAGGAAACGGTTGGAGTAAAAACCGGGAAACCTTTCTGCTGTTGGTCCAATGGGGAGATCTCCTTGGGTCAGCAGATCTGCAGGAGCAGCATGGAGGACCGCTAGTCCCTGCGGGGACACCGGCAGGTTGGACAACACGAAGCGGGGTGGGGGCAGGGAGATGAACTCTAGCCTGTAGCCCCTGGACACCACGTCTCTTACCTGAGCTTCTGAGATGTCTGCTGACCAGGTGACCCCAAAGGCCAAGAGACGTCCCCCCACTTTAGGAAATGGGGACTTCCCTTCAGGAGGTTTAATAGGACTAGTCTGAAGGTTTGGGGATTAGGGGCCCCAGGCTTGTGACTGAACTGGGCCGCTGGCCTAGGTTTGGCCTTAGAGGCCTAAGCCTGGGAGAAAAGAAAGGAACTCTGATTGGCTTCAGAAGTGGAAGGAGTCTTTCCAGCTTGAGGCCTTTTCTGCTGGGGCCAATGAGAACCCTTCCTGCCAGTGACGTCCTTTATGGAGATGTCTCAAGAGGCACCAAAGAGACGGTCACCATCACAATGGCATCCCAATTGTGGAGTGATGTGTGTCTTACCTGCCTATCCACCCCAGTACACTAAGCTGCACCCGCACAGCTCAGTGCGAAATTTCAGCAATGCCAACCCCCCACTATTCACAGTGATCCCAGCCCCAGGAATCCCCTATATGCCCCCTAATCCCCCCAGTAAATGCAGCCTATGTCCTCCTTGAGGCTTTAGAACAAGGAAACGGTTGGAGTAAAAACCCGGAAACCTTTCTGCTGTTGGTACAATGGGGAGATCTCCTTGGGTCAGCAGAGTAGCAACATCAGCCCACAGAGTGACATCATTCTACCAGAAAGTAATGACACCTTCCCACCAACAATTGAAAATGCGGACAACGCTACGGATGATACCGACATTCCCATTGGCAGCATCACACCTCGGGATTCCCTCAGTGTTCACCTATGCCGGCAAATGAAGAACCGCATGCCAAAAATGGTGGTCAAGCACAAAGAGGAGACCCCACGGAAGACAGAAATTATCCCACCGAGTGTCATCATTCCACCAAAAGGGGAAAATGCAGACAACGCTATGGACAAGATTGACTCTCCCATTCCCAGCGTCGCACCTCCCAGGGATCCCATCCGTGGTCACCCTTCCAGCACATCAACAAGAGGTTTACTCTTTCCAGCATTAGATAACACTTTACCATCAACGACTTCTGGCGTCTTTCCAACAAAAGACATGATCCTACGATCGAGTTCTGGCAATAGGCGAGAATGGACAACCATGACTGTCCATCCCAGTGTCCAATCCAGAGGAGCAATTCCTAGCGATACCACCCGTTCTATCCTACAGAAATTATTGCAGCGACGGAAGAAGCGTAGACCAACCAAAAAGGTCCTCCATTGGTCTTAAAGCAGAACTGTTCTTTTCTTGGCTCCAGTGCTGAGGTGTACCGGAGCTCCCCACCAGCCACTGACATCTTCAGCCAGGCGGCTCTTGGGTACTAATCTCCAGCCATTTTAATTGGCTGGGCCAAGGTGACTTCAATCTCGCGCAGGCGTGGGAGTTCAGTCATCCTGACATTGATGAAATTCTGTACTAAGCTGCACGGGTGCAGTTAGTTTGAAAGCCATGAAATAAAAAAAAAGAACAAAAAGATCTGCAGGAGCAGCATGGAGGACCAGTAGTCTATGCGGGGACAAAGGCAACACGAAGCGTGGTGGGGGCAGGGAGTGGAACTCCAGCCTGTAGCCTCTGGACACCACGTCTCTTACCCAAGCAGAGATGTCTCTGACCAGGTGACCCCAAAGGCCAAAAGATGTCCCCCCACTTTGAGAAATGGTGGCTTCCCCTTAGGATGTTTAATAGAACTTGTCTGTAGGTTTGTGGTATTAGGGGCCCCAGGATTGTGACTGAACTGGACCCCTGGCTTAAGTCTGGCCTTGGAGGTTGAAGTCTCAGAGAAACGTCAGGAACGCTTCTTGGCTTCAGAAGTGGGAGGAGTATTCCCAGCTTGAGGCCTTTTCTGCTGGGGCCAATGAGAACTCTGACTACCAGCGACGTCCTATATGAGGTTGTCTAAGGGTCAGGTTGGGGGCACAGAGGAGACCTTCACCATCAGAAGACATGAGCACGAAGCGTTCTTCACATGGCCGCTCCACAGACCAACATCTCACACAAAGAGTTCTCCTCATGTTCACAGACAGGACACTCATGTGGGAAATAAGATGGACGACATCCCCGAACCCATCCAGCCAATAATGTACAGCTGAAGACATCATCTCTAATCTCTACTGGACATCACTGATTTACCCCGCTCAGCGGGGGCGGGCCTTATACATCAGAGGCCAAAATATGGGCAGCACAGAGGCTTATTGGTTAGCCTTGCAGCACTGGGGTCCTTGGTTCAAATCCTGACCAGGACCCTATCTGCATGGAGTTTGCATGTTCTCCCTGTGCCTGCGTGGGTTTCCTCCGGGTACTCCGGTTTCCTCCCACACTCTAAAAACATGCAACCTCGTGTTGGTGGTGCAGTGGTTAGCATAGCTGCTTTCCAAGCAGCTGACCTGGGTTCGATTCCCAGCCAACGCAATATCCAACATGGCTGCTTCGCCTCCTTAGTATTGGCGTGATAATATTAATAATAGAAATAATATTTATAATGAGAATCATCCGAATAATAATGGCAATAATAGGATTAGAAATTGATTTTTTTTTTATTTGTAGGTGAGAAGCAAATACAACAAAACGCAGATTCCGCATACATTATAACCAATGACATGGCGGTAGAGGTCCTGTACTATGTGTACCATGTGATTGGTTGATGGATGAGAAGATTACGATTTATTGAATTTGTTGCGCACCTATAAATAAAACAAATAAAAAATGATTATTTCCATTCTTAATACTATTATTACCATTATTATTGGGATTATTATCATTATAAATATTAGTTTCATTATTAACAGCTTCCCGACCGCCCCATAGCTGAAATACTGCTACATCGCGACACGGGTGTGCAAAATCACACACACACACACACACACGTGATATTGTATTTGTGGTAGGGGGCGCACGAGAGGTGTGTACGCGCCCTACAAGTGCCGCCATTGGTGGTCGTGGCTGTCAATCACCAGGTGCGGGCCGGTTATCACTCACCGGTGCCCGGTGTTTGCCGAGGATCTCCGACGAGGAGAACTGTTTGTAAACAAAACATTTCTCCTCCCTGTCGGATCGTGCACACTGCTTTGGATGGCTGAGAGCAGCACAGCCATGCAAAGCAGTGTGATTACAGTGAAGCACACAGACACAGGACATAGAGAAAAAGCACACAGTTAACCCTTTGATCGCCCCCCCAGATGTCAATCTCTTGCTGCCTAGTGCCATTAGTACAGTGTCAGTGTTATTTTTAGCAGGAAAAATGAATATAAAATGACTTGTGAGCCACGGAGATGTTGATTTTCATTATGAAAAAGTTTGCTGGCTCCCAATCACATTCTCGTCTGCATGTGTGGTGACGTGTTACAATTAGAAATGGGTGCCGCGCCCTATAGATGAAGGAATCTCTATTTTAAACACTGGCTGTATAACATTTCCCCAGACCAATGGTGTAGTAGGGATTATACCCGGTAACAATATATATTCAATGAGGTGCTGACAATCTTCTACATAAAAGAAATCTAGTAGAACCTCCATTCAGCTGCATACAAGGAAAGAAATAGAAGAATCAATTGTGAATTCCATAAAACTAGATTAATGATGTAAATAATGTCCCAAATAAATATTAACCCCTCGCCTACCGGGCACTTCTACCCCCTTCCTGCCTACCGGGCACTTCTACCCCCTTCCTGCCTACAGGGCACTTCTACCCCCTTCCTGCCTACCGGGCACTTCTACCCCCTTCCTGCCTACCGGGCACTTCTACCCCCTTCCTGCCTACAGGGCACTTCTACCCTCTCCCTGCCTACAGGGCACTTCTACCCCCTTCCTGCCTACAGGGCACTTCTACCTCCTTCCTGCCTACAGGGCACTTCTACCCTCTCCCTGCCTACCGGGCACTTCTACCCCCTTCCTGCCTACAGGGCACTTCTACCCCCTTCCTGCCTACTGGGCACATCTACCCTCTCCCTGCCTACAGGGCACTTCTACCCCCTTCCTGCCTACCGGGCACTTCTACCCCATTCCTGCCTACAGGGCACTTCTACCCTCTCCCTGCCTACCGGGCACTTCTACCCCCTTCCTGCCTACCGGGCACTTCTACCCCCTTCCTGCCTACAGGGCACTTCTACCCTCTCCCTGCCTACAGGACACTTCTACCCCCTTCCTGCCTACCGGGCACTTCTACCCCCTTCCTGCCTACCGGGCACATCTACCCCCTTCCTGCCTACCGGGCACTTCTACCCCCTTCCTGCCTACCGGGCACTTCTACCCCCTTCCTGCCTACCGGGCACATCTACCCCCTTCCTGCCTACCGGGCACTTCTACCCCCTTCCTGCCTACCGGGCACTTCTACCCCCTTCCTGCCTACCGGGCACATCTACCCCCTTCCTGCCTAGCGGGCACTTCTACCCCCTTCCTGCCTACCGGGCACTTCTACCCCCTTCCTGCCCAGGCCAATTTCCAGCTTTCAGCGCTGTTGCACTTTGAATGACAATTGTGCGGTCATGCAACACTGTACCCATATGACATTTTTATTATTTTTTTGTGACAGATAGAGCTTTATTTTGGTGGTATTTAATCACCTCAGGGTTTTTTATTTTTTCTTAAACAAACCAAAAACCACTGAAAATTTTGAAAAAAAAATGTTTTTTCTTAGTTTTTGTTATAAAATGTTGTAAATAAGTGATTTTTCTCCTTCACTGATGTGCGCTAATGAGGCTGCACTGATGGGCACTGATAGGTGGCACTAATGAGGAAGCACTGGTAGGTGGCACTGATGGGCATTGACAGGCATCACTGATGGGCACTGAAAGGCAGCACTAATACCTGGCACTGACACGCGGCACTGACAGGCACTTATAGGCGGCACTGATGTGCACTGATAGGCAGCACAGATTGGAAGCACTGATAGGTGGCACTGATTAGCATTGATAGGTGGTGCTGACTGGCACTGATGGGAGACACTGAAAAGCAGCTCAGATGGGCACTGATATGTAGCACTGATGTGCACTGGCACGAGGCAATGATGGACACTGACAGGTGGCACTGCTGGGGCTATACTGATCATCAGGGCACACTGATCATCAGTGCTCATATGATCAGTGTACATGTCCCCTTCGCGGAAAGCCGATTACCGGCTCTCCTCCCCTCTGTCAGCGTGACAGCTCGAGAGGAGAGAAATGCCGATAACCGGCATTTCCCTGTTTACATGCGATCAGCTGTGATTGGACACAGTAGATCACATGACCGAGCCGACATCTTCGGGCCTTTCCGTGATCCACTGTGTCCAAGGGACACTGCGCATCAGCGATCGTCGTGCTGCGTGCTCCCTGAGCCGCTCATGCGCAGTGAGAATGGGAGGACGTCATATGACGTCCTATCAGAACGAGAGAACCGCCTTGCGCCCGTCATTGGACTATATGGTGGGAGGTGCTTAAAGTCCAATGTGTTTTCTGCCTGCTGATGGGAGAGCTGTATACAGATAATAGACTTGGATAGTCGCTCTTTTATGCGCTCACCTTCCTCAAAGCCTAATATTAGGCTGACATGGCTTCCTGGGAGGAGATGGAATAGATTCCTCTAGGATGGGATGAGTTGATGGCTCTCCTATATACTTCCTGGATGTGACCATGTGTAGGAATGGTGGGATCTCCCTCCTTACACTGCTTGCTCCATCTCCCTATTGTTCCTGGTCATGAAGGGGGGGAAACCCTTGTATGCAGCTGAATGGAGGTTATACTAGAAGATTGTCAGCACCTCATTGAATATATATTGTTACCGGGTATAATCCCTACTACACCATTGGTCTGGGGAAATATTATACAGCCAGTGTTCAAAATAGAGATTCCTTCATCTATAGGGCGCGGCACCCATTTCTAATTGTAACACTGTATTGGTGTCACCGGGGATGTCAGTGACACCAAGTCACCCCCCCCCCCCCCAGTGTCAGAATGCCCGCCGCAGTCCCGATATAAGTCGCTGATCGCCAACCATTACTAGTAGAAAAGAAATAAAATCCCCGTATCTATACCGCCAATTGTAGACGCTACAACTTCACATTAACTCATTAATTTACACGTATTGGGATTTTTTTTCACAAAGACACGGAGCAGAATATATTTTAGCCCAAACTTATGACAAAACTGGATTTTTTACATTTTTTTTCCTGGATGTGTTTAATAGCAAACAGTCAGAAATATTTATTTTTTCAATAATTGTCGATCTTTTTGTTTTATAGCGCAAAAAATAAAAACCGAACAAGCGATCAAATACCACCGAAAGAAAGCTCAGTTAGTACAAAAAAAAAAAAGACGTAAATGTCATTTAGCTGCAGCATTGCATGACTGCATGACCGCGCAATTGTCAGTTAAAGTAAAGCAGCGCCGTAATGCAACAAATGGTCTGGTCAGGAAGAGGGGGAATCCTCTGGAGGGGGAGGGGTTAATATTGTTATTGCCATTAATATTAGGATTATTATTATCATTATCGTTGTCATTATTACAATTATTGAATAATTGGAGGATTGGCTCCTCCCACCCATGCTAGATAGTGACACAAAGGTGGTAATAATTCATTCAATGAAGGCCGTGGTTGGAATGAGGACCTCGGAGTAGCCAATCATACACATCATTCATTGTGAAGAAACTGTTCCGTCATCGGAATTACTTCTGCTTTAAGGATGTCTTCAGAAACCCTCATTAGATATGCGCTTCAAAGGCTCCTCCCATCCAGGATAAATAGTGACACAAAGGTGATAATAATTCATTCCATGATGGCCGTGGTCGGATGAGTATCCCGGAGTCACCAACCATACCCATAATTCACTGTGGAAAAGCCAGTAAACCGATAGGATTAGTTCGATGTCAGACTTTCCACACACTGAATTATGGGTATGGCCGGATCCTCCGGGATACTCATCCGACCACGGCCATCATGGAATGAATTATTACCACCTTTGTGTCACTATTTATCCTGGATGGGAGGAGCCTTTGAAGCGCATATCTAATGAGGGTTTATGAAGACATCTCCAGTATAAGAATGTCTCCATAGAGGGTCCCCCATCTATGATAAATACTGACACAAACATGATAATAAAGGGGAAATCCCAACCCCCCCTCCCCCCTCTAACAAAAACTCTCTGTAAACCTCCATTGGTTGTCACTTACCTGTAGCCGCCGTGGTGTGATCATCCAGAGCCGGGTCTTTCTCCTCACCGATGGCATCCTGGAGGGGTCCCTCTTGTGGGGGAATGGAGGGGCATATCACACAGGTATTCCCATTGGCCGGCCAGCAGACCATTTTTATTGCTGTCACAAGAAATGTAAACATCCCTTGTGACAGCAATAGGCAGTGACAGGTCCTCTCTGTATGGAGAGATTGGGGGGGAGGGGTGTCTATTAGAACCCCCATCTCTCCTTTAGGCTCCAGTGCAGCCAATCAGACAGAGATCGTTCTGATTGGTCGCTTCGCTGGGCGGTAGCCGGCCAGAAAACAAAGAGCCGGAACCGGAAGGGACTAAATCCTGGATGTTCCGGGATGTGACATCACACAGTGGGAGGAGCAACTTCATTTCCTCTCACTGTGCGCCGGGGCAAGATGGCCGCCAGTCACATCCTTATTGGGCTCCTTGATCGCTTGGGGGGGTCTGGTATAAGGGGCAACGTTGGGGGGGGGGACCCCCTTCCATCACCCGGAAAAGTAAAGCCTCCCGGAATATTTCTACATGAAAGTAAAAAAACACAAATAAAATGTATCTGGGATCATGGCTGTAACCTCAACCGAGACCCGGTATAACCGCTTCCCTGCCACGCCGCAGATATACAGGGTCCAAGGGGGGAGGGGAATCCCACAGGATATATATATACAGGGTCCAAGGGGGGAGGGGAATCCCACAGGATATATATATACATGGAGCAAGGGGGGAGGGTAATCTCACAGTATATATATACATGGACCAAGGGGGGAGGGGAATCTCACAGTATATATATACATGGACCAAGGGGGGAGGGGAATCTCACAGTGTATATATATATACATGGACCAAGGGGGAGGGGAATCTCACAGTATATATATACATGGACCAAGGGGGAGGGGAATCTCACAGTATATATATATACATGGACCAAGGGGGAGGGTGTTAGGAATGGACTGGCCAGCAATGGTGGGACTCACCTGCCTTTTGATCTGCAGTACCAGGGCTGGCCAGCGGGTGCTCCCAGCAATCAGAGACTCAACCTTTCAGCCAGCTAACACCTGGAACTGATGATGCTGGGGTATTTAAGGGATGGCCAGACCCACAGACTCTGCCTTGGTGTTGTGTTTGTCCTGGGCCCTGTATCTGTCCTGCATCCTGTTTCTGTCCCTCTGCCTGACCCTCTGTACTACGCTGCTTGTTACCTGTTTTGATCTCTGGCTTGTGACCCTGACCATCCCTCTGCCTGACCCTCTGTACTACGCTGCTTGCTACCTGCTGAACCTGGCCTGTGACCCCGACCATTCTCTGCTTGCTCCCCCTGTACCTACCTGCCCAATTGATATTGACCCGGCCTGCCTGACGACGCTTGCTTGTATGTACTGTTATCTGTGGGTGGTTTGGTTTGGTTTGTTTGCACTGTATTATGTTTAGTATTGCACTGCGTTTATGTTTGTATGGTTAGTGTTAATAAATTGTATTGTTTATCACATATCTGAAGTCTGCGTTTCCCTGCGTCAGTCACACACCTCTGGTCATACCTGGGAGCCCTGACATTACACCAAGGCCAATCCTGACCAGAAGTGGCTGCACAGGGAAGCCATCTTGGCTTGTTGATGGGAAGGATGGATCTTGATGAGGTTGAATATTTATATCTGCTAGTGTTTGATGACAGGGAGTATGCTTATCAGACTCTGAAGGAGTATCCCGGGATGAACTGCTAGAATGTATACGGCTCGCTCATGTTCTAGTAGATCAGGGCACAGAGTTCTCTGAGGTGCAGCCTTTGATTGAGGTTTGTGCTGAGTTGGTTTCATCTGGTTCCCCCGAATGCAGGGATGAATTTTTGCCACCATTTAGTGCCGACCAGGTAGAGTCCCTGGTGTGGTTATTAGAGGATGATGTGGGTTACTTTCTGGAGCGTTATTCCACATGTTCACCACAGACACTAAGAGATTGTATAAACGCAGTGCAGTCTTTGACCAGACAGGCTTTGTGTAAGCTCAGCTTTGTTCAACCCATACTGCAGACATGGACAGACTTGTTGCACCCAGCCTCAGTCAGCTTACAAAGACCCCGTCCTGCTTCTAATCTATTTCCTCAAAACTCTATTCCTGCATTCCCAACAGCTCCTCCTGCCCTGCTATCTACCGCATGTCAGTCCCCTGTTCCCACTCGCTGCACCTATCCTGCCTTTAACCCTGTAAAAGAGCCCTCTGTAGCAACTGCTCCCTCTCCTGTTCCATCCTCCAGTTCTTCTCTGTCTCCAGCTGCTCCATTCGTTTGCAGACCTGCGTTTACTTGCAGTGCTCCAGTAGTTAAAACCAGAAAAAAGCGAAAATTCTTTCCAACCAATACCATCCTGCCAGTATCCAAACCGGTGAGCCTGCCTTCCGTGGTTCAGCCTGAAGCCTCTACTCGGCCTGAATCCTCTACTCGGCCTGAAGCCTCTACTCAGCCTGATGCCTGTACTCGGCCTGATGCCTCTCTTCAGCCTGATGCCTGTATGCAGCCTGATGCCTCTCTTCAGCCTGATGCCTCTACTCGGCCTGATGCCTCTACTCGGCCTGATGCCTCTACTCGGCCTGATGCCTCTCTTCAGCCTGATGCCTGTATGCAGCCTGATGCCTCTCTTCGGCCTGATGCCTCTACTCGGCCTGATGCCTCTACTCGGCCTGATGCCTCTACTCGGCCTGAAGCCTCTACTCGGCCTGAAGCCTCTACTCGGCCTGAAGCCTCTACTCGGCCTGAAGCCTCTACTCGGCCTGATGCCTCTACTCGGCCTGAAGCCTCTACTCGGCCTGAAGCCTCTACTCGGCCTGATGCCTCTACTCGGCCTGATGCCTCTACCCGGCCTGATGCCTCTACCCAGCATGATGAACTGATCCAGCCTGACGATCCTATTAGGCCAGTTGACTCGATGCCCGCTGTTGATCCAGATGATCCGGTACCTGATCCGGTGCCCGCTGTCGAGCCAAATGACCTGATGCCTGGTGACCCAGTGCCCGCTGTCATACCTGGTGACCCGATGCCCGCTGTCGAGCCAGACAATCCGGTACCTGATGACCCGGTGATCACTGTCGTGCCTGTTGACTCGGAGCCCACTGCCTTGCCAGATGACGCGGTGCCCGCTGTCAAGCCAAATGACCTGATGCCTGGTGACCCAGTGCCCGCTGTCCAGCCAGACGATCCAATGTCTGACCCAGTGCCCGCGGTCATACCAGTTGACTCGGAGCCCACTGCCTTGCCAGATGACGCGGTGCCCGCTGTCGAGCCAAATGACCTGATGCCTGGTGACCCGATGCCCGCTGTCCAGCCAGACGATCCAATGTCTGACCCAGTGCCAGCGGTCATCCCAGTTGACTCGGAGCCCACGGTTGTGCCTGGTGACTCGGTGCCCGCCGCCCCGCCTGGGGGCCTGAGACCTGTCGTTCCGCCTGGGGGTCCGGCGCCCGCCACTCTGCCTGAGGGTCCGAGACCTGTCGCTCCGCCTGGGGGTCCGGCGCCCGCCGCTCCGCCTGAGGGCCCGAGACCTGTCGCTCCTCCTGGGGGTCCGGCGCCCGCCGCTCCGCCTGAGGGCCCGAGACCTGTCGCTCCTCCTGGGGGTCCGGCGCCCGCCGCTCCGCCTGAGGGCCCGAGACCTGTCGCTCCGCCTGGGGGTCCGGCGCCCGCCGCTCCGCCTGAGGGCCCGAGACCTGTCGCTCCATCTGGGGGTCCGGCGCCCGTCGCTCCATCTGGGGGTCCGGCGCCCGCCGCTCCGCCTGAGGGCCCGAGACCTGTCGCTCCGCCTGGGGGTCCGGCGCCCGCCGCTCCGCCTGGGGGCACGATGCCTGTCGCCCCGCCTGGGGGCACGATGCCTGTCGCCCCGCCTGGGGGCACGATGCCTGTCGCCCCGCCTGGGGGCACGGTGCCTGCTGCTCCGCCCGGGGGCCCGGTGCCTGCTGCCCCGCCCGGGGGCCCGGTCGCCCCGCCCGGGGGCCCGGTGCCTGCTGCTCCGCCCGGGGGCCCGGTGCCTGCTGCTCCGCCCGGGGGCCCGGTGCCTGCTGCTCCGCCCGGGGGCCCGGTGCCTGCTGCTCCGCCCGGTGGCCCGCTGCCTGCTGCTTCGCCTGGTAAACCGATGTGCCTCTGCCCGGAGTCCTGCCCGATGTGCCTCTGCCCGGAGTCCTGCCCGATGTGCCTCTGCCCGGAGTCCTGCCCGATGTGCCTCTGCCCGGAGTCCTGCCCGATGTGCCTCTGCCCGGAGTCCTGCCCGATGTGCCTCTGCCCGGAGTCCTGCCCGATGTGCCTCTGCCCGGAGTCCTGCCCGATGTGCCTCTGCCCGGTGTGCCTCTGCCCGATGTGCCTCTGCCCGGTGTGCCTCTGCCCGGTGTGCCTCTGCTCGGAGTCCTGCCCGATGTGCCTCTGCCCGATGTGCCTCTGCCCGGAGTCCTGCCTGATGTGCCTCTGCCTGATGTGCCTCTGCCCGGTGTGCCTCTGCTCGATGTGCCTCTGCCCGGAGTCCAGCCCGGTGTGCCTCTGCCCGGAGTCCAGCCCGGTGTGCCTCTGCCCGGAGTCCAGCCCGGTGTGCCGCTGCCCGGAGTCTTGCCCGGTGTGCCAGTCTTTGATATCCCGCCAGTTACCAGACCCGGGCGGTGGAACATTTTGCCCAGCTAGGACTGTTTGGAGCGTCCTGAGGCCGCTCCTGGGGGGGGGGGTACTGTTAGGAATGGACTGGCCAGCAATGGTGGGACTCACCTGCCTTTTGATCTGCAGTACCAGGGCTGGCCAGCGGGTGCTCCCAGCAATCAGAGACTCAACCTTTCAGCCAGCTAACACCTGGAACTGATGATGCTGGGGTATTTAAGGGATGGCCAGACCCACAGACTCTGCCTTGGTGTTGTGTTTGTCCTGGGCCCTGTATCTGTCCTGCATCCTGTTTCTGTCCCTCTGCCTGACCCTCTGTACTACGCTGCTTGTTACCTGTTTTGATCTCTGGCTTGTGACCCTGACCATCCCTCTGCCTGACCCTCTGTACTACGCTGCTTGCTACCTGCTGAACCTGGCCTGTGACCCCGACCATTCTCTGCTTGCTCCCCCTGTACCTACCTGCCCAAATGATATTGACCCGGCCTGCCTGACGACGCTTGCTTGTATGTACTGTTATCTGTGGGTGGTTTGGTTTGGTTTGTTTGCACTGTGTTATGTTTAGTATTGCACTGCGTTTATGTTTGTATGGTTAGTGTTAATAAATTGTATTGTTTATCACATATCTGAAGTCTGCGTTTCCCTGCATCAGTCACACACCTCTGGTCATACCTGGGAGCCCTGACAGAGGGGAATCTCACAGTATATATATACATGGACCAAGGGGGGCGGGGAATCTCACAGTATATATATACATGGACTAAGGAGGGAGGGGAATCTCACAGTATATATATATATATATATATATATATATATACATGGACAAAGGGGGGAGGGGAATCTCACAGTATATATATATACAGTCAGGTCCATAAATATTGGGACATCGAAACAATTCTAACATTTTTGGCTCTATACACCACCACAATGGATTTGAAATGAAACGAACAAGATGTGCTTTAACTGCAGACTGTCAGCTTTAATTTGAGGGTATTTACATCCAAATCAGGTGAACGGTGTAGGAATTACAACAGCTTGCATATGTGCCTCCCACTTGTTAAAGGACCAAAAGTAATGGGACAATTGGCTTCTCAGCTGTTCCATGGCCAGGTGTGTGTTATTCCCTCATTATCCCAATTACAATGAGCAGATAAAAGGTCCAGAGTACATTTCAAGTGTGCTATTTGCATTTGGAATCTGTTGCTGTCAACTCTCAAGATGAGATCCAAAGAGCTGTCACTATCAGTGAAGCCATCATTAGGCTGAAAAAACAAAACAAACCCATCAGAGAGATAGCAAAAACATTAGGCGCGGCCAAAACAACTGTTTGGAACATTCTTAAAAAGAAGGAATGCACCGGTGAGCTCAGCAACACCAAAAGACCCGGAAGACCACGGAAAACAACTGTGGTGGATGAGAAAAGAATTCTTTCCCTGGTGAAGAAAACACCCTTCACAACAGTTGGCCAGATCAAGAACACTCTCCAGGAGGTAGGTGTATGTGTGTCAAAGTCACCAATCAAGAGAAGACTTCACCAGAGTGAATACAGAGGGTTCACCACAAGATGGAAACCATTGGTGAGCCTCAAAAACAGGAAGACCAGATTAGAGTTTGCCAAACGACATGTAAAAAAGCCTTCACAGTTCTGGAACAACATCCTATGGACAGATGAGACCGACATCAACTTGTACCAGAGTGATGGGAAGAGAAGAGTATGGAGAAGGAACTGCTCATGGTCCTCAGCATACCACCTCATCAGTGATCATGGTGGTGGTAGTGTCATGGCGTGGGCATGTATGGCTGCCAATGGAACTGGTTCTCTTGTATTTATTGATGATGTGACTGCTGACAGAAGCAGCCGGATGAATTGTGAAGAGTTTCGGGAATATTATCGGCTCATATTCAGCCAAATGCTTCACAACTCATTGGACGCTTCACAGTGCAGATGGACAATGACCCAAAGCAGACTGCAAAAGCAACCAAAGAAGTGGAATGTTCTGCAATGGCCAAGTCCATCACCTGACCTGAATCCGATGGAGCATTTCACTTGCTGAAGACAAAACTGAAGGGAAAATGCCCCAAGACCAAGCAGGGACTGAAGACAGTTGCAGTAGAGGCCTGGCAGAGCATCACCGGGGATGACACCCAGCGTCTGGGGATGTCTATGCGTTCCACACTTCAGGCTGTCATTGACTGCAAAGGATTTGCAACCAAGTATTAAAAAGTGAAAGTTTGATTTATGATTATTATTCTGTCCCATTACTTTTGGTCCCTTAACAAGTGGAAGGCACATATGCAAACTGTTGTAATTCCTACACCGTTCACCTGATTTGGATGTAAATACCCTCAAATTAAAGCTGACAGTCTGCAGTTAAAGCACATCTTGTTCGTTTCATTTCAAATCCATTGTGGTGTATAGAGCCAAAAATGTTAGAATTGTGTCCATGTCCCAATATTTATGGACCTGACTGTATATACATGGACCAAGGGGGGAGGGGAATCTCACAGTATATATATACATGGACCAAGGGGGGAGGGGAATCTCACAGTATATATATATCTCCTAGATTGTAAGCTGGAAAGAGCAGGGCCCTCAAACCCCTCGTGTATTGTATTGTTACTGTCTTGTCTCATGTTCTGCCCCCCTTGCTACTGTACAGCGCTGAGCATACCCTTTGGTGCTATATAAATACTCTATAATAATAATATATACATGGACTAAGGGGGAGGGGAATCGCACAGTATATATATATATATACATGGACCAAGGGGGAGGGGAATCTCACAGTATATATATACATGGACCAAGGGGGAGGGGAATCTCACAATATATATATACATGGACCAAGGGGGAGGGGAATCTCACAATATATATATACATGGACCAAGGGGGAGGGGAATCGCACAGTATATATATATATATATACCAAGGGGGAGGGGAATCTCACAGTATATATATACATGGACCAAGGGGGAGGGGAATCTCACAGGATATATATATATACATGGACCAAGGGGGGAGGGGAATCTCACAGTATATATATACATGGACCAAGGGGGAGGGGAATCTCACAGTATATATATATACATGGACCAAGGGGGAGGGGAATCTCACAGGATATATATACATGGACCAAGGGGGGAGGGGAATCTCACAGGATATATATACATGGACCAAGGGGGCGGGGAATCTCACAGGATATATATATACATGGACCAAGGGGGGAGGGGAATCTCACAGTATATATATATATACATGGACCAAGGGGGAGGGGAATCTCACAGTATATATATATACATGGACCAAGGGGGCGGGGAATCTCACAGTATATATATATACATGGACCAAGGGGGGAGGGGAATCTCACAGTATATATATATACATGGACCAAGGGGGGAGGGGAATCTCACAGTATATATATATATATATATGGACCAAGGGGGAGGGGAATCTCACAGGATATATATATATACATGGACCAAGGGGGGAGGGGAATCTCACAGTATATATATATATATATGGACCAAGGGGGAGGGGAATCTCACAGTATATATATATACATGGACCAAGGGGGGAGGGGAATCTCACAGTATATATATATACATGGACCAAGGGGGAGGGGAATCTCACAGTATATATATATATATATATGGACCAAGGGGGGAGGGGAATCTCACAGGATATATATATATATGGACCAAGGGGGAGGGGAATCTCACAGTATATATATATATGGACCAAGGGGGAGGGGAATCTCACAGTATATATATACATGGACCAAGGGGGAGGGGAATCTCACAGTATATATATATATTGTCACAGTGCAGGGCCCTGTCACGGGATAAAGGCAGGTAGAGGTGGTCTGGTGATGGGCACAGGGTCTGCACATGTGCGAAGTGCAGAACCACGGAGTGTAGGTTGTGAGTGGAGAATACTGCTGTGGCAGTTTTCTCCAGATTTGGATATTGCTGGAATGGGGCTCCGTGGTCTGGAGATTTCACAGTGCCTTGGGAGGGAAGGAATCTCCAATCCAGTGTCCAGCATTTGAAGTCAACCAGCAGGGTTTGGGCCCCGGTGCTCAGAGCCCATATAATGAGGGTTTGCTGAGAGTTACAAGGAGGAAGTGGAGTGGCTGACATTGAGTGGCTCTGTGTGAGCCAAAGCTGTGTGCGGTCCAAGGACTCGTGGGCTGTGTGCGGTCCAAGGACTCGGGGGCTGTGTGCGGTCCAAGGACTCGGGGGCTGTGTGCGGTCCAAGGACTCGGGGGCTGCGTGCGGTCCAAGGATTCGTGGGCTGCGTGCGGTCCAAGCACTTGTGGGCTGTGTGCGGTCCAAGGACTCGGGGGCTGTGTGCGGTCCAAGGACTTGTGGGCTGGGTGCGGTCCAAGGACTCGGGGGCTGCGTGCGGTCCAAGGACTTTTGGGCTGTGTGCGGTCCAAGGACTCGGGGGCTGTGTGCGGTCCAAGGACTCGGGGGCTGTGTGCGGTCCAAGGACTCGGGGGCTGTGTGCGGTCCAAGGATTCGTGGGCTGCGTGCGGTCCAAGGACTCGTGGGCTACGTGCGGTCCAAGGACTCGTGGGCTGCGTGCGGTCCAAGGACTCGTGGGCTACGTGCGGTCCAAGGACTCGTGGGCTACGTGCGGTCCAAGGACTCGGGGGCTGTGTGCGGTCCAAGGACTCGGGGGCTGTGTGCGGTCCAAGGACTCGTGGGCTGTGTGCGGTCCAAGGATTCGTGGGCTGCGTGCGGTCCAAGGACTCGTGGGCTGCGTGCGGTCCAAGCACTTGTGGGCTGTGTGCGGTCCAAGGACTCGTGGGCTATGTGCGGTCCAAGGATTCGTGGGCTGCGTGCGGTCCAAGGACTCGTGGGCTGCGTGCGGTCCAAGCACTTGTGGGCTGTGTGCGGTCCAAGGACTCGGGGGCTGTGTGCGGTCCAAGGATTCGTGGGCTGCGTGCGGTCCAAGGACTCGGGGGCTGTGTGCGGTCCAAGGACTCGGGGGCTGCGTGCGGTCCAAGGACTCGGGGGCTGTGTGCGGTCCAAGGACTCGTGGGCTACGTGCGGTCCAAGGATTCGTGGGCTGCGTGCGGTCCAAGGACTCGTGGGCTGCGTGCGGTCCAAGCACTTGTGGGCTGTGTGCGGTCCAAGGACTCGGGGGCTGTGTGCGGTCCAAGGACTCGGGGGCTGTGTGCGGTCCAAGGACTCGGGGGCTGTGTGCGGTCCAAGGACTTTTGGGCTACGTGCGGTCCAAGGACTCGTGGGCTGCGTGCGGTCCAAGGACTCGTGGGCTGCGTGCGGTCCAAGGACTCGTGGGCTGCGTGCGGTCCAAGGACTCGGGGGCTGCGTGCGGTCCAAGGACTCGGGGGCTGCGTGCGGTCCAAGGACTCGGGGGCTGCGTGCGGTCCAAGGACTCGGGGGCTGCGTGCGGTCCAAGGACTCGGGGGCTGCGTGCGGTCCAAGGACTCGGGGGCTGCGTGCGGTCCAAGGACTCGGGGGCTGCGTGCGGTCCAAGGACTCGTGGGCTGCGTGCGGTCCAAGGACTCGTGGGCTGCGTGCGGTCCAAGGACTCGTGGGCTGCGTGCGGTCCAAGGACTCGTGGGCTGCGTGCGGTCCAAGGACTCGGGGGCTGCGTGCGGTCCAAGGACTCGGGGGCTGCGTGCGGTCCAAGGACTCGGGGGCTGCGTGCGGTCCAAGGACTCGGGGGCTGCGTGCGGTCCAAGGACTCGGGGGCTGCGTGCGGTCCAAGGACTCGGGGGCTGCGTGCGGTCCAAGGACTCGGGGGCTGCGTGCGGTCCAAGGACTTGTGGGCTGCGTGCGGTCCAAGGACTCGGGGGCTGTGTGCGGTCCAAGGACTCGGGGGCTGTGTGCGGTCCAAGGACTCGGGGGCTGCGTGCGGTCCAAGGACTCGGGGGCTGCGTGCGGTCCAAGGACTCGGGGGCTGCGTCCGGTCCAAGGACTCGGGGGCTGCGTGCGGTCCAAGGACTCGGGGGCTGCGTGCGGTCCAAGGACTCGGGGGCTGCGTGCGGTCCAAGGACTCGGGGGCTGCGTGCGGTCCAAGGACTCGGGGGCTGTGTGCGGTCCAAGGATTCGTGGGCTGTGTGCGGTCCAAGGACTCGGGGGCTGTGTGCGGTCCAAGGACTCGGGGGCTGTGTGCGGTCCAAGGACTCGGGGGCTGTGTGCGGTCCAAGGACTCGGGGGCTGTGTGCGGTCCAAGGACTCGGGGGCTGCGTGCGGTCCAAGGACTCGGGGGCTGTGTGTGTTGGAGGGCTTCACCAAGGAGAGGGGGACGTCAGACTAGCTGTGTGCGAGAGCCATATGTTGGAAAGAGTCTGCAGGAGACGGACATAAGCCTGAAGTGGAAGGCTAGTGGAAAATTGTATATGTGAGCCAGAAGGCTGATCTTTGTTGCGTTTGTTTGCTGGCGGATACCCCGGCGTGGGAAACATTTTTGTTGAACTTTTTTCTTTTAAATAAAATTGGGCAAAAAGGACCTTAAAGAAGCGAGTTGCTGTGTGCTTCACCAAGAAGAGCTCTACCCTTCTGAAGTGAGTTCCCACAATATATATATATAGACCAAGGGGGGAGGGTAATCTCACAGTATATATGAGGGGTGTGTCCTGTATACGGTATATATGAGGGGTGTGTCCTGTATACAGTATATATGTGGGGTGTGTCCTGTATACGGTATATATGAGGGGTGTGTCCTGTATACAGTATATATGTGGGGTGTGTCCTGTATACAGTATATATGAGGGGTGTGTCCTGTATACAGTATATATGTGGGGTGTGTCCTGTATACAGTATATATGAGGGGTGTGTCCTGTATACAGTATATATGTGGGGTGTGTCCTGTATACAGTATATATGTGGGGTGTGTCCTGTATACGGTATATATGTGAGGTGTGTCCTGTATACGGTATATATGAGGGGTGTGTCCTGTATATAGTATATATGAGGGGTGTGTCCTGTATACGGTATATATGTGGGGTGTGTCCTGTATACAGTATAAGGGGTGTGTCCTGTATACGGTATATATGTGGGGTGTGTCCTGTATACGGTATATATGAGGGGTGTGTCCTGTATACAGTATATATGTGCGGTGTGTCCTGTATACAGTATATATGTGCGGTGTGTCCTGTATACAGTATATATGTGGGGTGTGTCCTGTATACGGTATATATGTGCGGTGTGTCCTGTATACAGTATATATGAGGGGTGTGTCCTGTATACAGTATATATGTGGGGTGTGTCCTGTATACGGTATATATGTGGGGTGTGTCCTGTATACAGTATATATGAGGGGTGTGTCCTGTATACGGTATATATGTGCGGTGTGTCCTGTATACAGTATATATATGAGGGGTGTGTCCTGTATACGGTATATATATGTGGGGTGTGTCCTGTATACGGTATATATGTGGGGTGTGTCCTGTATACAGTATATATATGAGGGGTGTGTCCTGTATACAGTATATATGTGGGGTGTGTCCTGTATACAGTATATATGTGCGGTGTGTCCTGTATACAGTATATATGAGGGGTGTGTCCTGTATACGGTATATATGTGGGGTGTGTCCTGTATACAGTATATATGTGAGGTGTGTCCTGTATACAGTATATATGTGGGGTGTGTCCTGTATACAGTATATATGTGGGGTGTGTCCTGTATACTGTATATATGTGAGGTGTGTCCTGTATACGGTATATATGTGGGGTGTGTCCTGTATACAGTATATATGAGGGGTGTGTCCTGTATACGGTATATATGTGGGGTGTGTCCTGTATACAGTATAAGGGGTGTGTCCTGTATACGGTATATATGTGGGGTGTGTCCTGTATACGGTATATATGAGGGGTGTGTCCTGTATACAGTATATATGTGCGGTGTGTCCTGTATACAGTATATATGTGCGGTGTGTCCTGTATACAGTATATATGAGGGGTGTGTCCTGTATACGGTATATATGTGCGGTGTGTCCTGTATACAGTATATATGTGCGGTGTGTCCTGTATACAGTATATATGAGGGGTGTGTCCTGTATACGGTATATATGAGGGGTGTGTCCTGTATACAGTATATATGTGAGGTGTGTCCTGTATACAGTATAAGGGGTGTGTCCTGTATACAGTATATATGTGCGGTGTGTCCTGTATACGGTATATATGTGTGGTGTGTCCTGTATACAGTATATATGTGGGGTGTGTCCTGTATATGGTATGAAGGGTGTGTCCTGTATACGGTATATATGTGGGGTGTGTCCTGTATACAGTATATATGTGGGGTGTGTCCTGTATACGGTATATATGTGGGGTGTGTCCTGTATACGGTATATATGTGGGGTGTGTCCTGTATACAGTATATATGTGCGGTGTGTCCTGTATACGGTATATATGTGCGGTGTGTCCTGTATACGGTATATATGTGGGGTGTGTCCTGTATATGGTATATATGTGAGGTGTGTCCTGTATACGGTATATATGAGGGGTGTGTCCTGTATACGGTATATATGAGGGGTGTGTCCTGTATACGGTATATATGAGGGGTGTGTCCTGTATACAGTATATATGAGGGGTGTGTCCTGTATACAGTATATATGTGGGGTGTGTCCTGTATACGGTATATATGTGGGGTGTGTCCTGTATACAGTATATATGTGGGGTGTGTCCTGTATACAGTATATATGTGGGGTGTGTCCTGTATACAGTATATATGAGGGGTGTATCCTGTATACAGTATATATGTGGGGTGTGTCCTGTATACAGAATATATGTGAGGTGTGTCCTGTATACAGTATATATGTGGGGTGTGTCCTGTATACAGAATATATGTGAGGTGTGTCCTGTATACAGAATATATGTGCGGTGTGTCCTGTATACAGTATATATGAGGGGTGTGTCCTGTATACAGTATATATGTGGGGTGTGTCCTGTATACAGTATATATGTGGGGTGTGTCCTGTATACAGTATATATGAGGGGTGTGTCCTGTATACAGTATATATGAGGGGTGTGTCCTGTATACAGTATATATGTGGGGTGTGTCCTGTATACAGTATATATGAGGGGTGTGTCCTGTATACAGTATATATGTGGGGTGTGTCCTGTATACGGTATATATGAGGGGTGTGTGCTGTATACGGTATATATGTGGGGTGTGTCCTGTATACAGTATATATGTGCGGTGTGTCCTGTATACAGTATATATGTGAGGTGTGTCCTGTATACGGTATATATGAGGGGTGTGTCCTGTATACGGTATATATGTGGGGTGTGTCCTGTATACGGTATATATGTGGGGTGTGTCCTGTATACGGTATATATGTGGGGTGTGTCCTGTATACAGTATATATGAGGGGTGTGTCCTGTATACAGTATATATGTGGGGTGTGTCCTGTATACAGTATGTATGAGGGGTGTGTCCTGTATACGGTATATATGTGGGGTGTGTCCTGTATACGGTATATATGTGGGGTGTGTCCTGTATACAGTATATATGTGGGGTGTGTCCTGTATACAGTATATATGAGGGGTGTGTCCTGTATACGGTATATATGTGGGGTGTGTCCTGTATACAGTATATATGTGGGGTGTGTCCTGTATACGGTATATATGTGGGGTGTGTCCTGTATACGGTATACATGAGGGGTGTGTCCTGTATACGGTATATATGAGGGGTGTGTCCTGTATACGGTATATATGTGAGGTGTGTCCTGTATACGGTATATATGTGGGGTGTGTCCTGTATACGGTATATATGAGGGGTGTGTCCTGTATACGGTATATATGAGGGGTGTGTCCTGTATACGGTATATATGTGCGGTGTGTCCTGCATACGGTATATATGAGGGGTGTGTCCTGTATACAGTATATATGTGGGGTGTGTCCTGTATACGGTATATATGAGGGGTGTGTCCTATATACAGAATATATGTGGGGTGTGTCCTGTATACGGTATATATGTGGGGTGTGTCCTATATACAGAATATATGTGGGGTGTGTCCTGTATACGGTATATATGTGCGGCGTGTCCTGTATACAGTATATATGTGGGGTGTGTCCTGTATACTGTATATATGTGGGGTGTGTCCTGTATACGGTATATATGTGGGGTGTGTCCTGTATACGGTATATATGTGGGGTGTGTCCTGTATACGGTATATATGTGCGGCGTGTCCTGTATACAGTATATATGTGGGGTGTGTCCTGTATACAGTATATATGTGCGGTGTGTCCTGTATACAGTATATATGTGGGGTGTGTCCTGTATACGGTATATATGTGGGGTGTGTCCTGTATACGGTATATATGTGGGGTGTGTCCTGCATACGGTATATATGAGGGGTGTGTCCTGTATACAGTATATATGTGGGGTGTGTCCTGTATACGGTATATATGTGGGGTGTGTCCTGTATACAGTATATATGTGGGGTGTGTCCTGTATACGGTATATATGAGGGGTGTGTCCTGTATACAGTATATATGTGGGGTGTGTCCTGTATACGGTATATATGAGGGGTGTGTCCTGTATACAGTATATATGTGGGGGGTGTCCTGTATACAGTATATATGTGCGGTGTGTCCTGTATACAGTATATATGTGGGGTGTGTCCTGTATATGGTATATATGAGGGGTGTGTCCTGTATACGGTATATATGTGCGGTGTGTCCTGTATACGGTATATATAAGGGGTGTGTCCTGTATACGGTATATATGTGGGGCGTGTCCTGTATACGGTATATATGAGGGGTGTGTCCTGTATATAGTATATATGTGAGGTGTGTCCTGTAAATAGTATATGTGTGCGGTGTGTCCTGTATACAGTATATATGTGGGGTGTGTCCTGTATACAGAATATATGTGGGGTGTGTCCTGTATACGGTATATATGAGGGGTGTGTCCTGTATACAGTATATATGTGGGGTGTGTCCTGTATACGGTATATATGTGGGGTGTGTCCTGTATACGGTATATATGTGGGGTGTGTCCTGTATACGGTATATGTGGGGTGTGTCCTGTATACGGTATATATGTGAGGTGTGTCCTGTATACGGTATATATGTGGGGTGTGTCCTGTATACGGTATATATGTGGGGTGTGTCCTGTATACAGTATATATATGTGGGGTGTGTCCTGTATACAGTATATATATGGGGGGTGTCCTGTATACTATATATATGTGGGGTGTGTCCTGTATACTATATATATGGGGGGTGTCCTGTATACTATATATATGGGGGGTGTCCTGTATACTATATATATGTGCGGTGTGTCCTGTATACTATATATATGGGGGGTGTCCTGTATACAGTATATATATATGTGGGGTGTGTCCTGTATACTATATATATGTGGGGTGTGTCCTGTATACTATATATATGTGGGGTGTGTCCTGTATACAGTATATACATGGGGGGTGTCCTGTATACAGTATATATATGGGGGGTGTCCTGTATACAGTATATATATGTGGGGTGTGTCCTGTATACAGTATATATGTGGGGTGTGTCCTGTATACTATATATATGTGGGGTGTGTCCTGTATACAGTATATATATGGGGGGTGTCCTGTATACAGTATATATATGTGGGGTGTGTCCTGTATACAGTATATATATGTGGGGTGTGTCCTGTATACTATATATATGTGGGGTGTGTCCTGTATACTATATATATGTGGGGTGTGTCCTGTATACAGTATATATATGGGGGGTGTCCTGTATACAGTATATATATGGGGGGTGTCCTGTATACAGTATATATATGTGGGGTGTGTCCTGTATACAGTATATATATGGGGGGTGTCCTGTATACAGTATATATATGGGGGGTGTCCTGTATACAGTATATATATGTGGGGTGTGTCCTGTATACAGTATATATATGTGGGGTGTGTCCTGTATACTATATATATGTGGGGTGTGTCCTGTATACTATATATATGTGGGGTGTGTCCTGTATACAGTATATATATGGGGGGTGTCCTGTATACAGTATATATATGGGGGGTGTCCTGTATACAGTATATATATGTGGGGTGTGTCCTGTATACAGTATATATATGGGGGGTGTCCTGTATACAGTATATATATGGGGGGTGTCCTGTATACAGTATATATATGTGGGGTGTGTCCTGTATACGGTATATATATGGGGTGTGTCCTGTATACTATATATATGTGGGGTGTGTCCTGTATACAGTATATATATGGGGGGTGTCCTGTATACAGTATATATATGTGGGGGGTGTCCTGTATACAGTATATATGTGAGGTGTGTCCTGTATACAGTATATATGTGGGGTGTGTCCTGTATACTATGTATATATGGGGGGTGTCCTGTATACAGTATATATATGTGGGGTGTGTCCTGTATACAGTATATATGTGGGGTGTGTCCTGTATACTATATATATATGGGGGGTGTCCTGTATACAGTATATATATGTGGGGTGTGTCCTGTATACAGTATATATATGGGGGGTGTCCTGTATACAGTATATATGTGGGGTGTGTCCTGTATACAGTATATATATGGGGGTGTCCTGTATACAGTATATATATGGGGGGTGTGTCCTGTATACAGTATATATGTGGGGTGTGTCCTGTATACAGTATATATGTGGGGTGTGTCCTGTATATGGTATGAGGGGTGTGTCCTGTATACGGTATATATGTGGGGTGTGTCCTGTATACAGTATATATGTGGGGTGTGTCCTGTATACGGTATATATGTGGGGTGTGTCCTGTATACAGTATATATGTGCGGTGTGTCCTGTATACGGTATATATGTGGGGTGTGTCCTGTATACGGTATATATGTGGGGTGTGTCCTGTATACGGTATATATGTGGGGTGTGTCCTGTATACGGTATATATGTGCGGTGTGTCCTGTATACGGAATATATGTGCGGTGTGTCCTGTATACGGTATATATGTGGGGTGTGTCCTGTATATGGTATATATGTGAGGTGTGTCCTGTATACGGTATATATGAGGGGTGTGTCCTGTATACGGTATATATGAGGGGTGTGTCCTGTATACGGTATATATGAGGGGTGTGTCCTGTATACGGTATATATGAGGGGTGTGTCCTGTATACGGTATATATGTGGGGTGTGTCCTGTATACGGTATATATGTGGGGTGTGTCCTGTATACAGTATATATGTGGGGTGTGTCCTGTATACAGTATATATGTGGGGTGTGTCCTGTATACAGTATATATGAGGGGTGTATCCTGTATACAGTATATATGTGGGGTGTGTCCTGTATACAGAATATATGTGAGGTGTGTCCTGTATACAGTATATATGTGGGGTGTGTCCTGTATACAGAATATATGTGCGGTGTGTCCTGTATACAGTATATATGAGGGGTGTGTCCTGTATACAGTATATATGTGGGGTGTGTCCTGTATACAGTATATATGTGGGGTGTGTCCTGTATACAGTATATATGAGGGGTGTGTCCTGTATACAGTATATATGAGGGGTGTGTCCTGTATACAGTATATATGTGGGGTGTGTCCTGTATACAGTATATATGAGGGGTGTGTCCTGTATACAGTATATATATGTGGGGTGTGTCCTGTATACAGTATATATGAGAGGTGTGTCCTGTATACAGTATATATGTGGGGTGTGTCCTGTATACGGTATATATGAGGGGTGTGTCCTGTATACGGTATATATGTGGGGTGTGTCCTGTATACGGTATATATGTGGGGTGTGTCCTGTATACAGTATATATATGAGGGGTGTGTCCTGTATACAGTATATATGTGGGGTGTGTCCTGTATACAGTATGTATAAGGGGTGTGTCCTGTATACGGTATATATGTGGGGTGTGTCCTGTATACGGTATATATGTGGGGTGTGTCCTGTATACAGTATATATGTGGGGTGTGTCCTGTATACAGTATATATGAGGGGTGTGTCCTGTATACGGTATATATGTGGGGTGTGTCCTGTATACAGTATATATGTGGGGTGTGTCCTGTATACGGTATATATGTGGGGTGTGTCCTGTATACGGTATACATGAGGGGTGTGTCCTGTATACGGTATATATGAGGGGTGTGTCCTGTATACGGTATATATGTGAGGTGTGTCCTGTATACGGTATATATGTGGGGTGTGTCCTGTATACGGTATATATGAGGGGTGTGTCCTGTATACGGTATATATGAGGGGTGTGTCCTGTATACGGTATATATGTGCGGTGTGTCCTGCATACGGTATATATGAGGGGTGTGTCCTGTATACAGTATATATGTGGGGTGTGTCCTGTATACGGTATATATGTGGGGTGTGTCCTATATACAGAATATATGTGGGGTGTGTCCTGTATACGGTATATATGTGGAGTGTGTCCTGTATACGGTATATATGTGGGGTGTGTCCTGTATACAGTATATATGTGGGGTGTGTCCTGTATACGGTATATATGTGGGGTGTGTCCTGTATACGGTATATATGTGCGGCGTGTCCTGTATACAGTATATATGTGGGGTGTGTCCTGTATACAGTATATATGTGCGGTGTGTCCTGTATACAGTATATATGTGCGGTGTGTCCTGTATACAGTATATATGTGGGGTGTGTCCTGTATACGGTATATATGTGGGGTGTGTCCTGTATACAGTATATATGTGGGGTGTGTCCTGTATACAGTATATATATATGGGGGGTGTCCTGTATACAGTATATATGTGGGGTGTGTCCTGTATACAGTATATATGTGCGGTGTGTCCTGTATACAGTATATATGTGGGGTGTGTCCTGTATATGGTATATATGAGGGGTGTGTCCTGTATACAGTATATATATATGGGGGGTGTCCTGTATACAGTATATATGTGGGGTGTGTCCTGTATACAGTATATATGTGCGGTGTGTCCTGTATACAGTATATATGTGGGGTGTGTCCTGTATACAGTATATATGTGGGGTGTGTCCTGTATACAGTATATATGAGGGGTGTGTCCTGTATACGGTATATATGTGCGGTGTGTCCTGTATACGGTATATATGAGGGGTGTGTCCTGTATACGGTATATATGAGGGGTGTGTCCTGTATACGGTATATATAAGGGGTGTGTCCTGTATACGGTATATATGTGGGGCGTGTCCTGTATACGGTATATATGAGGGGTGTGTCCTGTATATAGTATATATGTGAGGTGTGTCCTGTAAATAGTATATGTGTGCGGTGTGTCCTGTATACAGTATATATGTGGGGTGTGTCCTGTATACAGAATATATGTGGGGTGTGTCCTGTATACAGTATATATGTGGGGTGTGTCCTGTATACAGTATATATGAGGGGTGTGTCCTGTATACGGTATATATGTGGGGTGTGTCCTGTATACGGTATATATGTGGGGTGTGTCCTGTATACGGTATATATGTGGGGTGTGTCCTGTATACGGTATATGTGGGGTGTGTCCTGTATACAGTATATATGTGGGGTGTGTCCTGTATACGGTATATATGTGGGGTGTGTCCTGTATACAGTATATATGTGTGGTGTGTCCTGTATACGGTATATATGTGGGGTGTGTCCTGTATACGGTATATATGTGGGGTGTGTCCTGTATACGGTATATATGTGGGGTGTGTCCTGTATACAGTATATATATGTGGGGTGTGTCCTGTATACAGTATATATATGGGGGGTGTCCTGTATACTATATATATGTGGGGTGTGTCCTGTATACTATATATATGGGGGGTGTCCTGTATACTATATATATGGGGGGTGTCCTGTATACTATATATATGTGCGGTGTGTCCTGTATACTATATATATGGGGGGTGTCCTGTATACAGTATATATATATGTGGGGTGTGTCCTGTATACTATATATATGTGGGGTGTGTCCTGTATACTATATATATGTGGGGTGTGTCCTGTATACAGTATATACATGGGGGGTGTCCTGTATACAGTATATATATGGGGGGTGTCCTGTATACAGTATATATATGTGGGGTGTGTCCTGTATACAGTATATATGTGGGGTGTGTCCTGTATACTATATATATGTGGGGTGTGTCCTGTATACAGTATATATATGGGGGGTGTCCTGTATACAGTATATATATGTGGGGTGTGTCCTGTATACAGTATATATGTGGGGTGTGTCCTGTATACAGTATATATATGTGGGGTGTGTCCTGTATACTATATATATGTGGGGTGTGTCCTGTATACAGTATATATATGGGGGGTGTCCTGTATACAGTATATATATGGGGGGTGTCCTGTATACAGTATATATATGTGGGGTGTGTCCTGTATACAGTATATATATGGGGGGTGTCCTGTATACGGTATATATATGGGGTGTGTCCTGTATACGGTATATATATGGGGTGTGTCCTGTATACTATATATATGTGGGGTGTGTCCTGTATACAGTATATATGTGGGGTGTGTCCTGTATACTATATATATATGGGGGGTGTCCTGTATACAGTATATATATGTGGGGTGTGTCCTGTATACAGTATATATGTGGGGTGTGTCCTGTATACTATATATATATGGGGGGTGTCCTGTATACAGTATATATATGTGGGGTGTGTCCTGTATACAGTATATATGTGGGGTGTGTCCTGTATACTATATATATATGGGGGGTGTCCTGTATACAGTATATATATGTGGGGTGTGTCCTGTATACAGTATATATATGGGGGGTGTCCTGTATACAGTATATATGTGGGGTGTGTCCTGTATACAGTATATATATGGGCGTGTCCTGTATACAGTATATATATGTGGGGTGTGTCCTGTATACAGTATATATGTGCGGTGTGTCCTGTATACAGTATATATATGTGGGGTGTGTCCTGTATACAGTATATATGTGGGGTGTGTCCTGTATACTATATATATGTGTGGTGTGTCCTGTATACAGTATATATGGGGGGTGTCCTGTATACTATATATATGGGGGGTGTCCTGTATACAGTATATATATGGGGGGTGTCCTGTATACTGTATATATGTGTGGTGTGTCCTGTATACTATATATATGGGGGGTGTCCTGTATACAGTATATATATGGGGGGTGTCCTGTATACAGTATATATATGGGGTGTGTCCTGTATACAGTATATATATGGGGGGTGTCCTGTATACAGTATATATATGGGGGGTGTCCTGTATACAGTATATATATGGGGGGTGTCCTGTATACGGTATATATATGGGGGGTGTCCTGTATACAGTATATATATGGGGGGTGTCCTGTATACAGTATATATGTGGGGTGTGTCCTGTATACTATATATATATGGGGGGTGTCCTGTATACTATATATATATGGGGGGTGTCCTGTATACAGTATATATATGGGGTGTGTCCTGTATACAGTATATATATGGGGGGTGTCCTGTATACAGTATATATATGGGGGGTGTCCTGTATACAGTATATATGTGGGGTGTGTCCTGTATACAGTATATATATGGGGGGTGTCCTGTATACTATATATATGGGGTGTGTCCTGTATACTATATATATGTGCGGTGTGTCAGATGTATATAGCGCTTTGTATATAGAAGTAGGGTGTATATTGGATATGGGGGGGCCCATGCTCAGTGTTGGACTAATGAATACAAAGCCTGCTGGGATTGGCTGGGTTGTGACATCAGCCCACCTCTCTGACTCAGCCAATCCAAGCAGCCTTTGTATTCATTAGTAGAATACATCGCTTGCTGTGATTGGCCCAGTGTATACTGTATGTAGCTGCAACTACCGTACATACACACATCCAGCGGGCTGATTACAGTCGGGACGTACCGCTACGTTTTGAACCCGCTTGGCTCAGCGCAGAATCCTGTATATACGGCACATCCAGCGGGCTGACAGATTCATCTCTCACAGGGACATTTGTTTTCAGCCAGCTTGGCTCAGCGCGGTGTTCTGTATGGACATTACTGCATTCAGCCAGCCTGACCCAAACAAACTCAAGGGTCACATTTTATACCCCGCGTATCAGACCACCCCCAATTTTTGGGGTATATTTTCAAGTATAACAAGTAGTCTTATACGCCAGAAAATATATATTTTTTTTTTTATTTGTAGGTGAGAAGCAAATACAATGAAACGTAGATTTCTCATACATTATAACCAATGACGGTACAATAAATCCCCCCTCCGGCCCCCCTCC
>NW_028320380.1:0-94398 GCF_062004578.1 Staurois parvus | reverse complement strand
AACATGATATGGGACTTGTAAGTCCACCAGTTTGACACCCTACCTCTAGGGTCTCTACTAAAAATATAAATAAATAATTAAAAAAAAAACAAAAAAAAAAAACTATATATATATATATATATATATATATATATATATATATATATATATAGTTTTTTTTGTTTATTTATTATTTATATTTTATTTGTTTTTGTTATATATATATATATATGTGTGTATTTATTTATTATTGATAATATTATTATTATTTATGGTTCTAAGCAATTTTCTAGCAAAAATACTGATTCTTACTTATAAAGAAAAACTGTCAAAAAAGACCCGGTCTTCAAGTGGTAAATATTTCATTCACCCACAGTAGTGCCTCAATCACCACAAGTATTTGTGCCACCTCCATCACTGGATGTGCGCTCACCTGGAGCCCATGGCCATACAATATATGTAGGGTCAAAAAGTGTCCTTCGCATGTGGACTATACATTTCCAGCCTCTTAATCCTGGTTAATGGATCACTATAATCAACTTCTCTCAGAGATACCACCACCTTGCTTCACCGCTCAACAAAGAACCACCACAAATAGTGCTTTATCCTTAAAACACCTTTTATTTCCTGTATAATAAACACTACAAAAACACTCACTGCTTACTGGGGCTACATCACACTAGATATTACCAGCATTAGATAACACAGCATTCAAAGTAAAGTATGAGTTCTCCAGTATCCTGGGTCTGCTGCATACAATACAAGCGTCATGACGTCATCCAGCCCCTCCCCTACACGTTACGTCACAGGATCACGTGGCTTCATGAGGGAGATTTTCCCCTCTCTCCCAGTCGAATGCCTAGTACACACGATGAGAAGATTGGACCCAAAAAAAAAAGAAAGACATTTAGAGCGATTGTGCGATAATCTGTTCATTAGTACACAGCTGTTGAGAGCCGATCACAACAGTTTATGTGATAATATCCAAAGGAACAAGCACAATTTTTTTTAAGATAACAGAACAAACTATTTTCATGTAATTAGTATAGTATTTGTATGAGAAAAAAAAAATCAAGTGTCCAAGACTGTGCACGCTCGGAAACAAAGCATTACATTACAATACAATAGAATACATGACTTCCGAAGTTGCATTCTGTCTGGCGAGAATTTTCCTAACTTTAGAAACCTCTTCATTTTCGATAAAAGACCAGTATGAAGAAAATAAAAAAAAGAAGAAAATTTAAAAAAGGAAGAGGATTGGTTATCTGATATTCTCATTGTGTGTACGAGGCATAAATCATGCTGCATACGGAATTGAAGGAAAGTCATACAAAAACAGAAGACGGTGCTAAAAATATATAATAATAATATAGTATGTATATGTATATATATATATATATATATATATATATATATATATATATATGTATAAAGAGAGAGAGAGATTTCTAGATATATATAGATATATATATATTTTTTTCTTTTTTCCCCCATACCAATAAAAGCAGATCTTCACTCTCTGAATCATCATTGACTATTTTCAATCCTTATGCTGCCAGCATTAGTAAATAGGTAGGTAAGTATATCATATTCACGTTATTTAAAACAATTTATTTATTTTAAATTTTTTATCAGTTACTTCCTGCTTTCTTGCCTAGGCAAATGATGTCATAGGTCCCAGGAGTCTTCTGGAGGGGAGGAAGGGTGTTCTCAGATAAGCACACCCTCCTGCCTGCACACCTAAGCTAAGGGCAGGTGGATTCCAGGGAGTAAATGCTACATGAACCATCTGCCCTTACTCACACACACACACACACACATCTCTATATATAATTTCTATGTAATACAATACACTATGTATGTGTTTGTATATATTTATTTATTCTGTATATATATATATACACACACACACACACACAGGTGAAACTTGAAATATTAGAATATGGTGCAAAAGTTCATTTATTTCAGTGCAGCAACTTAAAAGGTGGAACTAATATATGAGACTCATTCCATGCAAAGCAAGATAGTTCAAGCCGTGATTTGTCATCATTGTGATGATTATGGCTTACAGCTCATGAAAACCCCAAATCCACAAACTCAGAAAACGAGAATATTGTGAAAAGGTGGAATAATCTCGGCTCAAAGTGTCCCACTCTAATCAGCTCATTCAGCCATAACACCTGCAAAGGGTTCCTGAGACTTTAAATGGTCTCTCAGTCTGGTTCAGTGGGAATCCCAATCATGGGAAAGACTGCTGACCTGACACCATCACTGACACCCTCCATAAGGAGGGAAAGCCTCAGAAGGTCATTGCAGAAGAAGTTGGAGGTTCCCAAAGTGCTGTATCAAAGCACATTAATAGAAAGTTATGTGGAAGGGAAAAGAGTTTTACCTATATATATTATTATTATTATTTTTTTTAATTATTATTTATATATACAGTTGTGTTCAAAATAATAGCAGTGTGTTGATAAAAGTGAGTAAAGCTGAAAATCCTTCTAATCCTTTTATTTCCATCCACACAAATGCATTGGGAACACGACACATTCTATTCCAAATCACAACATGAAGAAAAATACATCAAATTTGTGTTGTTCCTCTAAAAAAATGGAAGAAAAGTGAATATTAGACGGTTCAAAAAAAATGGCCGTGTTTGTATTCTTCTTTACAAACTCCAACATTCACTATATAAACTGAGAAATGTTTGAAGATTTTGCTTTCCTTTGAATGACTTCATGAATATTTGGTTGTAGTCGCACTGTTTCTGAGAACTGCTGTACATCTGTGTTGCATGGAGTCCCCCAACTTCTGGCCCCTGTGATCAGGTATTCCAGCCCAGGATGATTGGACCACATTCCACAGTTCTTCTCTATTTCTTGGTTTGGCCTCAGAAACGGCATTTTTGATGTCACCCCACAAGTTTTCTATTGGATGAAGATCCGGGGATTGGGCTGGCCACTCCATAACGTCCATCTTGTTGGTCTGGAACCAAGATGTTGCACGTTTACTGGTGTGTTTGGGGTCGTTGTCTTGTTGGAACCCCCATTTCAAGGGCATTTCCTCTTCAGCATAAGGCAGCATGACCTCTTCAAGTATTCTGATGGATTCAAACTGATCCATGATCCCTGGTATGCGATAAATAGGCCCAACACCGTAGTATGAGAAACATCCCCATATCATGATGCTTGCACCACCATGCTTCACAGTCTTCACAGTGTACTGTGGCTTGAATTCAGTGTTCGGGGGTTGTCTGACAAACTGTCTCCGCCCACTAGACCCAAAAAGAACAATCTTACTTCCATCAGCCCACAAAATGTTGCACCATTTCTCTTTAGGCCAGTCAATGTGCTCTTTGGCAGATTGTAACCTCTTCAGCACACGTCTTTTTCCCAACAGTGGGACTTTGCGGGGACTTCTTGCAGATAGCTTGGCTTCACATCGGCGTCTTCTAATTGTAACAGTCCTCACAGGGAACGTCACACCTTCTTTCATCTTCCTGGAGCTGATTGTTGGCTGAGTCCGCCCCATGTTGGCTATTCTTCTATCCATTCCAATGGTAGTTTTTCGCTTTCTTCCTCGTCTTTCAGGTTTTGGTTGCCATTTTAAAGCATTTGCCATCATTTTAGCTGAGCAGCCGATCATTTTTTGCACTTCTTTATATGTTTTCCCCTCCAAACCACTTTTTAATCAAGGTACGCTGTTCTTCTGAACAATGTCTGGAATGACCCATTTTCCTCAGAATTTCAGAGAGAAATGCACTGTAACCAGCATGTCCAACATTTGCTGCCTTCCTTCCTTAAATAAGGGCAATAATTGCCACCTGTTTATCAAAGAATGAATGACCTCACTAATAGAACTCCACACGGCTATTATTGTGAACACGCCCCTTTCAATGAGTGATTCAATGACACAGAATCAGCAGCATGCATGACTGTTGGGTCTGTTGGATTTCTATGACTCTACTACACCTGCTAGGAAATTATTTGCCATGTAGAAATATCATTTCCACCAAAAACAGTGATTGATCCGGTTAGTGATGTCTGACTGCTAGTATTTTCAACACAACTGTATATATATTTTTTTAAATATGCAAATTTTGTGAACTGTCAAATAGGAAGAAGCTACATTCTATCTATATATAAGTTTTTTCCTTTTGTTCTACCTTTTTATTATTTCAGATTGCCTAATATGCCCCCCCCCATACCCCTTTCAGATTGCCCAATATGCCCCCATACCCCATCAAACAGTCAAAATCACCACCGCCACCAGCCCAAGTGGGTACCAAGGAGACTTCCAAAGCTTGGTTTTCCATTACACATCCCAACCACCATTACACCTTCAAGAAGGATGCCTACCCCCCCCCCCAGGTAAAAAGCTAGGCAGGAAGTCAGTATGTTCAACAAAATAATTCCCCCCTCTATAACATTTTCTATCAGCTATATATACTGTATACTACTTTGTATTATCCAACCCTCTGTTCCCATTCCGGAATTGCCTGGTGGGACAGCGGACTGGAAATGAGCACGGTAGAGGTCACATCTCGAGGTAGTTGAGGAGATAAAGGAAGGTGGGTCCTCAGGTGGGTCCTCAGGTGGGTCTTCAGGTAGGTGTTCAGGTGGGTCCTCAGGTGGGTCCTCAGGTGCCCACTTACAAATAAGCCCAGCAGCGTCCGATTAATATAACGATGATCTAAAATGTCTAAACTTATACAGTGATAACTAATGAGCCCTCCCAATACTCCAGTGACCTAATATGATAATGTATGCACTGGAATATTACCCGAATCCATCTTCCGGACACGTTGGTATGAAATATACCCCGTGTGATCCAGGAGGAATTATTACTCGCCTCTCCAGAAGACGGTATAAAACACGATAAATAATCCAGACTACTGTGGGTGGTTGGCCCTTTATGCAGAGGGAATCGGTATTTCATCCAAAAAAACGCCGATATGAATATTCCCATTTTGTCAAAACCAAAGTGCTGCTATTGACTGAATATATAGAGTTGGGAAGAGAAAAAGATGCCTTGGTGAAGACCATCTGCATGCAGTATGTATTTCTGCTCTGCAGTTTTCATGGTTTTCCAATGCAGATTCTGGTTTACATCCGCAACCCCAAGGCATGCTGGTAGGTTAGTTGGCTTCCAGCTAAAATGGCTCTGCTTTGGGATGGTGGCAGGGATATTCGAGTGTCAGCTGCTTCCAGGACCGGTGTCTGTGTCGGCGCTAGAGAGATAAGTGGAATAAATCTCTATACAGATAGGATTGTTCATAATCCCCCCATGGACATCGTGAGGAGCACTGATAACCAAATGCATTGTCTATGGACATCATGGGAAACACTTGGCCTTTTGTACACAATATCAGGAAGTATATGCATGGAAACCATTACATGAACACATGGCTGACTACAACGCCTTATTCTTTATATAAGCCCAACTCCTTTATAGGGATTTTAAGGCGTGTGAAGGTTCAGCTAGCCCAAATGTTTCACATCTTAGATCAGCCTCTCTCAACCATGGACATCCAGGGTTCCTACAGAGCAATCTAGGGGTTCCTTGGGTCAGTTAGCCCAAATGTTTCACATCTTAGATCAGCCTCTCTCAACCATGGACCTCCAGGGTTCCCACAGAGGAATCTAGGCGTTCCTTGGGTCAGTTAGCCGAAATGTTTCACATCCTCCATCAGCCTCTCTCAACCATGGACCTCCAGAGTTCCTACAGAGGAATCTAGGGGTTCCTTGGGTCAGTTAGCCCAAATGTTTCACATCCTCCATCAGCCTTTATCAACCATGGACCTCCAGGGTTCCTACAGAGGAATCTAGGGGTTCCTTGGTTCAGTTAGCCCAAATGTTTCACATCCTTGATCAGCCTTTCTCAACCATGGACCTCCAGGGTTCCCACAGAGGAATCTAGGCGTTCCTTGGGTCAGTTAGCCGAAATGTTTCACATCCTCCATCAGCCTCTCTCAACCATGGACCTCCAGAGTTCCTACAGAGGAATCTAGGGGTTCCTTGGGTCAGTTAGCCCAAATGTTTCACATCCTCCATCAGCCTTTATCAACCATGGACCTCCAGGGTTCCTACAGAGGAATCTAGGGGTTCCTTGGTTCAGTTAGCCCAAATGTTTCACATCCTTGATCAGCCTTTCTCAACCATGGACCTCCAGGGTTTCTACAGAGGAATCTAGGGGTTCCTTGGGTCAGTTAGCCCAAATGTTTCACATCCTCCATCAGCCTTTATCAACCATGGACCTCCAGGGTTCCTACAGAGGAATCTAGGGGTTCCTTGGTTCAGTTAGCCCAAATGTTTCACATCCTTGATCAGCCTTTCTCAACCATGGACCTCCAGGGTTTCTACAGAGGAATCTAGGGGTTCCTTGGGTCAGTTAGCCCAAATGTTTCACATCCTCCATCAGCCTTTATCAACCATGGACCTCCAGGGTTCCTACAGAGGAATCTAGGGGTTCCTTGGTTCAGTTAGCCCAAATGTTTCACATCCTTGATCAGCCTTTCTCAACCATGGACCTCCAGGGTTTCTACAGAGGAATCTAGGGGTTCCTTGGGTCAGTTAGCCCAAATGTTTCACATCCTCCATCAGCCTTTATCAACCATGGACCTCCAGGGTTCCTACAGAGGAATCTAGGGGTTCCTTGGTTCAGTTAGCCCAAATGTTTCACATCCTTGATCAGCCTTTCTCAACCATGGACCTCCAGGGTTTCTACAGAGGAATCTAGGGGTTCCTTGGGCAACAAGTAACTTCTGCCTCTCAGATGAGTAACCACTGACACCAATGATCTCTTTATCTATGTGCAAGTAGGATTCTTCTCAATGACCAGAGGTGAGTGGGGGGAGGGAGCGCTAAGACGCATCTACCCTGCGTGTGTTTGGGGATGGACCATCAGCAATGGAAGTTAGTAGAAGGTCCATGTGGAAATCTGGGATTTCTCTCTCTTCTGCCTCCTTTCCTCTTACTTGAGTCTATTCTGGTGGCTTGTTTTGGTGTCACCTAAGTTAGGCCTTGATGACCTGTGACCTTTCAGTACGCTCCCTCTGTCCCTGCGGTCCATACACTGTAAAGAGAATGGCTGACAGACTGTTGAGGACCATGAATGATTTTGTGGGTAACATATCTTGTTCACACGTTCTCCTGAAGAAGACAGTGAATGTCTGAAACGCGTTGAGTACTCATGTGGACTGATCCTACAAATTCTGAACATTGATATGTGAGCCCTTTGATGTTGCACGTGGACGTGGTCACATACGTGGCTTTTATTTTTGTATAATAAAACTTTACATTTTTAGCTGTATGAAGTTGCGTTACCACGCGTTTTGATGGACACGCCCACTAAAGTCCTTTGCTACACAAAAGTCCCGCACTATCCTGAGCTCTCTGAATCTCAAGTCCCAGTGACACCAGATAAAGTGAGTCCACGTTCTCCTTTAGGCCAGGCTCACACGCAGGGGCAGACTGACCATTTGAGAACTCTGGCACTGCTCGAGGGCCCGGGGTCAGTAGGGGACCCCATGAGATGCCCCTGGTACCTTTTCATAGGCTTTTTTGGGTGTGGTTTGAGTGTGGGCGAGGACACAGGGGCCCCATGAGTTGTCAGTCCGCCCCTGCACACACCTAAGCAGGTTGCGGTTGATGCGTTTTTCTCATTGGCATGTGTTAAAGAGGAACTCCACCCAAAAGGAGTTCTGCTCTAAGGTCTCCTCCCCCACTCCTGGTTAGAAACTGGCATTTTTGTAGGGAGCATGGGGGGAGGGGGGTAACTGATTGACAGGTCCTAATTTGGAAGCAAACATTATCCTCCCCCTCGCTCTGCCTGCAGTCTTCTGGGGCATGTGACAGGCCCCAGAAGGCTGCGGGACCATTTACAGGTGCCCACCATGCCCATCACCCTCCCCCCCCCCCCTCCCCTGTGTACCAAACATTTCCCCCTGCTGCCCAGGCCCCCCTGTGTGCCCACCCCCGCAGTGCTGCCGGCCTCCCTCCTCTCCTTCCCCCGGCAGCTGCAAGCACACAATAATAATCCTTCAGGATCCTTCCTTTCCTGAATGAACACAATGAGTGATTGGTACTGAATGCTTGCTGTGTTCATTCATAACTTAGACATAGTAAACTGTGTTTTTTTCTTTTTTTTTTTTTTTTGGGGGGGGGGGGGTGGGGTTTGCAGGTTCAGGATGGAGATTGGGGGAGGGTCTGCTAAATTTACCAGCCCCGCCCTTTTTTGAATGAACACAGTGAGTGATTGGTACTGAACGCTTGCTGTGTTCATTCATAACTTAGACTTAGTAAACTGTGTTTTATTCTTTTCTTCTTTTTTTTTGGGGGGGGGGGGGTTGCAGGTTGCCCGTATGGGGCCATGTGGTGAGCGGGAGCACCAGACCTCCAGCAGAGGAACGAGGTGGATGGAGGATGCATTCGTTGTCTGCCATACTTTGCACATTTAATCCGTATGAAACCCAAAACCAAGAATGTCCTATATTGCAGCTTACCGATCATTCGATGTGGCGGCTGCATTAGTTTTCCTTTTTTTCACCCCCTCTTCTATCACCTGGTGATCTGCCCAGTAACCTCCTGTATGACAGCGCCCCCTCTCTGGATGCAGGAGCACAGGGGGCACCTTTGGACAGCAGCATTGTCAGTCGGGGGGGGGAGGAGAATGTTAGATGGACTAGCAGATTTAGATACACTAACACATTTAAGCCGAACTCCGGCTCACACTTTACAGTCAGTTACTGCAAAACCATTTGTTTCATTTCCCTTTGTCATGAAGGTTTTACATGAATAAATAACAGCTGATCGTTGTAAGCCCCCCCCCCCCCCTTGTCAGGGGTAAAGGGTTTGCCTCGACCCTCTAACTGCTACATCTGCAGGACAGTTGGTTCTGTTGAAAACAACAGACTTATGCCGGCCATAGACGGTTCGAAAATCGGACGATTTTCGCACTGTTGGTGGGTTAATTGGTCGGCTGGTTTTCGGGTTTTTTGCACTTTTGGATTATCGGTCATGTTGGAAAATTCGTGGAAAACGACCGATTTTCATGGCAATGATGGCCAAATCGGATCGTTTTAACAAAAAAAAAATATGCGCATGAGCCGCGACCTGCAAGGAACAGAAGTTTTGGCTGTTAGATGGGGTGAACTTGACGACTAATGCAGGCCATAGATGGGTAGAAAATTGCGCGTTTTTTTGAACGATAAACGAATAATCGGTCGTTCGTTAAACCGACGTTACCACCAACGATTACAGAAATCGGCCAATTTTCGAACCGTCTATGGCCGGCATTACTTGCTGGGATCACTAGATGAAAATAAAGGAAAGAAAGCCTAAAAGAGAAAACTAATGCAGCCGTCACACCTAAGAACTGGTGCTGCAAGGTAAAGTGTTGCTCTCGGGTTCAATACGGCTTTTAGGACTGACTGTTAGCGCCATGTGGGAGGCGGTACAGGTGTACCCCATAGCGGGGACACTGGGGGCCCCAAGCGGAGGAACGGGAGGAGGGGTGCTGCATTAGTCGCCTGCTGTACAATGTCTGCCACACTTTGCACAATGACCACAGCTCTGCATTCACCAACATGCCTGGCGATCAGGGGCGGACTGACCATTTTGGCTCTCAGGCACTGTAGGGGGCCCCATGAGATACCTCTGGTACCTTTCATAGGCTTTTTTGAGTTTGGACAAGGACACAGGGGCCCCATGATCCCCTATTGCCCGGGGGCCCCATGAGTTGTCAGTCCGCCCCTGCTGGCGATCCATTCGGGGTAGATTGGAGGAGGGGCTAGAACCCCTTTCAGGGGTTCAGCGGTTTTTTCCTGCCATCCAGGGCTCCCCGGGTTCACATCTATGCAGTTTGCGTTCGATCCGTCTCTGCAGTGCGTTTTGCGTATTTTCACACGCATTTTTGATGCTTTTTTTGCTGTTTTTGATGCGTTTTGCTTTCTTTTCCAACTTGTTGCTGGACAGAATAAAACGCGTCAAAAATGCACTCCATGCTTTACTGCAGCGTCTCCACTGAAGTCTATAGGACCAAAAACGCAAACGTTTTGCGTTTAAAAAAGTCCCTGACCCCTCCCACAAAAAACGCAGCGGGTGAAAACGCCGAGATGTGAACCCGTCCCATAGGAAATCATGTTACACGGACTGCTGTGCATTTCTGGAAACCGCTTAGGTGTGACCAGGGGCGGACTGACAACTCATGGGGCCCCTGGGTCATAGGGGATGATGGGGTCCCTGTGTCCTCACCCACACTCAAACCACACCAAACAAAGCCTATGAAAGGTACCAGGGGCATCTCATGGGGCCCCCTACTGACCCCGGGCCCTCGGGCAGTGCCCGAGTTTCCAAATGGTCAGTCCACCCCTGGGCGTGACCCTAGACTCCCTCGCAGACTGTCCTGCCAGTAATGTTTGACCCAACAGGAAGTGAAGGGAAATCTCCAAAAGCGACAAAGACAGAATGAACAAGGCGTATGTACAGTAAGGGGAAGGCCTAGAACCTCTGTCAGGTTTTTCCCCCCCCCCCATATTTACAGATTTTGTCTCACTTCCTGTCTGGGGAAACCAAAGCAGGCAGCACCTGTAACTGAATTTTATATAGTGTCAGTTTCCTGCATCCCTGTACAGCAAAGCTTAGACTGGGGAAGGAAGAAGCAGCACAAGGAGCCATACAGTTGTAATGTAGCTCAGGGAGCATGCTGATAGGAGGAGATAGCAGAGTGGCAGAGAGATGAGCTCATCCATCTACTGCTTCCCCTTGCAGCCCCTGTACAGCAGAGCTGGAGTGTGAGAGGATGAAGCAGCACAAACAGCCATTCAGTTCATGTGCCAACAATGAGCATGCTGATAGCAGGAGAGAGCAGAGTGACAGAGACATAAGCTCATGTGTCTGCTGCTTCTCTTCTCTTTGCAGCAGCAAGCAGCCAATCAGTTGTAATGTAGTGCGGGGCGCATGCTGATAGGAGGAGAGAGCAGAGTGACAGAGATAAGCTCATCAATCTATTGCTTCTCCTTTCAGTCCCTGTACAGCAGAGCTAGAGTGTGAGAGGATGAAGCAGCACAAGCAGCCAATCAGTTCAAGGGTTGAAAAGAAGCATGCTTATAGGAGGAGAGAACAGAGTGACAGAGAGATGAGCTCAGCAGTCTGCTGCTTCTCTTTGCAGTCCCTGTACAGCAGAGCGTAGACTGGGGAAGGATGAAGCAGCACATGGAGCCAATCAGTTGTAATGTAGCGCAGGGAGCATGCTGATAGGAGGAGACAGCAGAATGGCAGAGAGATGAGCTCGTCCATCTATTGCTTCCCCTTGCAGTCCCTGTACAGCAGAGCTGGCGTGTGAGAGGAAGAAGCAGCACAAGCAGCCAATCAGTTCATGTGCCAACATTGAGCATGCTGATAGGAGGAGAGAGCAGAGTGACAGAGGCATGAGCTCATCCATCTGCTCCTTCTCTTTGCAGCAGCAAAGCTGGAATGTGAGAGGAAGAGGCAGCACATGGAGCCAATCAGTTCAAGCATGCTGATAGGAGGAGAGAGCAGAGTGACAGAGAGATGAGCTCATCAATCTACTGCTTCCCCTTGCAGTCCCTGTACAGCAGAGCTTAGACTGGAGAAGGATGAAGCAGCACATGGAGCCAATCAGTTCACGTGTTGGGAAGAAGCATGCTGACAGGAGGAGAGAGCAGAAGCATGAGCTCATCCGTCTGCTGCTTCCCCTTGCAGTCCTGTATGAGAGAGGAAGAAGCAGCACAAGAAGCCAATCAGTTCATGTGCCAACAATAGGCATGCTGATAGGAGGAGAGAGCAGAGTGACAGAGGCATGAGCTCATCCGCCCGCTGCTTCTCTTCTCTGCAGCAGCAGCAGCAGAGCTGGAATGTGAAAGGAAGAAGCAGCACATGGAGCCAATCAGTTCAAGTTGTTAGAAGCATGCTGATAGGAGGAGAGAGCAGAAGCATGAGCTCATCGGTCTGCTGCTTCCCCTTGCAGTCCTGTATGAGAGAGGAAGAAGCAGCACAAGGAGCCAATCAGATCAAGTTGATAAGAAGCATGCTGACAGGAGGAGAGAGCAGAGTGACAGAGGCATGAGCTCATCCGTCTGCTGCTTCTTCACCGTCCACTCGCAGAGCGAGACCAGGGGCAGACTGACCATTTGGAAACTCGGGCACTGCCCGAGGGCCCGGGGTCAGTAGGGGGCCCCATGAGATGCCCCTGGTACCTTTTTCATAGGCTTTTTTGAGTTTGGGCAAGGACACAGGGGCCCCATGATCCCCTATTGCCCGAGGGCCCCATGAGTTGTCAGTCCACCCCTGGGCGAGACCTAAAAGTGCTACTGAGCTGCAGCAGAGGAAATTGGGACTGCTACCGTGCCAGCAGAGCTGTGTAAATGTCAGGACTGGATGGACAGCCATACAAATCCTTTGGCAGACAAATCAGCTCTCAGCTTTGCCTTTAATGGTTTGCTGGAGGAATCTCCGCTTTCAAAGCTAAATAAACGCATCCCCCAAAACGCCTTCACCCTCCATGCAGACGCAGCCGTGCGTCCATCTCCCCCCTTGGACCCGATTGGCGGCTCTGAGATCGGGCGCCGGATGCCACGCACAGATTGTGTCTCTGCATTTCCCCCGAGCCGCCTGCCATGGAACGTATGTGCAATGTCTATTTAAAGCCAAAAGTCGTGCCGGAGCCGGAACACAACCCAGGACGATGATCCCCGGGACCCCTGCCGGTCAGTAGCCTTTGTTAAACTGACAGACGGTAAGTGAAGGCACAAATGTAAGAATGAATGGGCAATGTGACCATATCATACCCCCCCTCCCCAGACATTTACCCCCCACACAGTACCATACCTATACTTCATCCCGGGCTGACGCAAGCTGGCTTCACTGGGGCTCGGAACGTTTTGCACCGACAGATGTCCCAGGCTTCGGGCCACCATGGCCACCGCTCGGAATTTGGTCCGCGCCGCCAGGCTGGGGCTGCTGACATTCTGCCGGTTCAGCCTGTCCTCCGCACTCCGAGTTTTCAAACTGTGCTCCGAGCAAGCAAAGGAAACCTGCATGGCGCCCTCTTAGCGCTCCGCGCTTTACCGCCCCCCCCCAGCTCCTTACGGATCTTCTATGGTCGCGTTTTCCACAGTGGCCTTCTGGCCAAGAAAGAAAAAAAAAAGAGAAAAAAAAAGAAAAAAAAAATCCCTTAGATTCTGCTTTGTTGCTAAAATCCAGCAGCAACCTTCACCCTGGCGACGGATATTACGCGGCCGTATCTGATCTTCGGAAACGCAGGAAAAAAAAGCTCCTTTAATCTGTTTCAAGCCAAACCGCTCCGAAGAAAATTAAAAAAAAAAAAGCAAATATATTCCGGGTTCGGTCACGTTTACATAATGATGGTCGCTTGCAATGAAGAGCAACTGAAAAAAAAAATATCAAAAAGGAATAATAAAAAAAAGAAAGAAGAAAAAAGAAAATAAATAGAAAAAATGTAAATTATAAAAAAAAATATAAAAACGAGAAGTCAGGAGGAGAGAGAAAACTTTGCCGGCAAAGGCACGCTGGCTGCCCGGAGTCTGGCTTGCAGGAGAGTTGGACAGGCTGGCATGCTGATGGCTTCGTCCTCTGCGGTGGAGAACCGGGGCGACCTCTGTGGTGGAGAACCAAGGCGTCCTCTGTGGTGGAGAACTGGGGCAACCTCTGCGGTGGAGAACCGGGGCGTTCCCTGTGGTGGAGAACCGGGGCGTTCCCTGTGGTGGAGAACCGGGGCGTTCCCTGCGGTGGAGAACTGGGGCGACCTCTGTGGTGGAGAACTGGGTCGACCTCTGCGGTGGAGAACCAGGGCAACCTCTGCGGTGGAGAACCAAAGTGGTGGAGAGCCAAGAAGACCTCTGCGCTGGAGAACCTCTGGGGTGCAGAGCCAAGGCAACCACTGTGGTGGAGAACCAAGGTGGTGGAGAGACAAGTAGACCTCTGTGATGGAGAACCTCTGGGATGTAGAGTCAAGGAGACCTCTGCGGTGGAGAACCTCTGGGGTGCAGAGCCAAGTAGACCTCTGGGGTGGAGAACCTCTGGGATGTAGAGTCAAGGAGACCTCTGCGGTGGAGAACCTCTGGGACGCACAGCCAAGGAGACCTCTGCGGTGGAGAACCTCTGGGATGTAGAGTCAAGGAGACCTCTGCGGTGGAGAAGCTCTGGGACGCACAGCCAAGGAGACCTCTGCGGTGGAGAACCTCTGGGGTGCAGAGCCAAGGGGACCTCTGCGATGGAGAACCTTTGGGGTGCAGAGCCAAGGCGACCTCTGTGGTGAAGAACCTCTGGGGTGCAGAACCAAGGAGACCTCTGCGATGGAGATCCTTTGCGGTGCAGAGCCAAAGAGACCTTTGTGGTGAAGAACCTCTGTGGTGCAGAGCCAAGGCAACCTCTGCACTGGAGAACCTCTGGGGTGCAGAGCCAAGGCGACCTCTGCGATGGAGAACTTTTGGGGTGCAGAGCCAAGGCGACCTCTGCGCTGGAGAACCTCTGGGGTGCAGAGCCAAGGCGACCTCTGCGCTGTAGAACCTCTGGGCTGCAGAGCCAAGGCGACCTCTGCGCTGGAGAGCTCACAGAACCTCTACTGATCCTCCTCGGCTCACAAGCTTCTTTAAGTCGATTAGGTGGCCAGTCAACTGCACAGAGCCCAGCGATTCATTATTCACTACAGGGAAAGGCTCTATGCTGTCTTCTACTGGATGATTAGAGGACTGCTATTGTCCCCGGGAACTAACCTCCCTCCGCTAAACGCGCTAATTACCTGCCAACGTTTTGCAATATTACAAATTAATGACAGGCACGGGGGGGGGTCATTCCAAAATAAAGTCATGGTGTGACGGGGAGAAGATCAGGACGGGGAGAAGATCAGGATGGGGAGAAGATCAGGACGGGGAGAAGATCAGGATGGGGAGAAGATCAGGATGGGGAGAAGATCAGGACGGGTAGCAGGTGAAAACTTTGTCACATTGCAAGCAAAATGAGAAAAAAAAAATAAATGCAAAAGTCACCTGATCAGAAAAGGCGAAACACGATCCGGACTTCAGTTGTATTTATATCACCCTGGATGGCGGCCAAAGCAATAGGTGAAGGGAGAGCCGGAGGAGGTGGGGGGGGGGGGGGGGGTCAGACAACAGTGAGCAGGGGAAGGCAGCATGGGGAGCTGCCTAGGGAGCAGAGGAAGCCGGGGGGCAGTGTTATATTTGTGGGCGTAATGAGGATAGAAAATGTATATCTAGTTGGTATCTCAATCGCCTGTACTGGCTGTCCCCAAGCAGGTCCCCTTCACTGCACCTTCCACACCGAGCCACAGTCCCTCAGATGCTTTCAGAGAGTCCCAGGCGTGGGAAGGCAGCAGGACGAGCTTTCCACACTACAGCACATTTCACTGACTTTACTGATCACTACGATGATTGCTTTTTTATTCTATGTTGATACAAAGTCACTGTCCTTCCTGGATTGATAATTGTCACCAATTGTATCTACGTTGCCCGTTTGTACTCTAATCGGATGTTGCTGTGCTGTATATGGCTTTAAATAATAATAAAAAAAAAACCTATATATATATATATATATATATATATACACACACAATGTATTTATTCTTTTTTTACAATGGATAGATACAATATTCAGAATAATTATATATATATTCCTTTTCTATTATGAATAAAATGTGTGTATATATATATATATTACCATATCTATTGTAAATGTGTATGTATATATATATATTTATGAACACTGTATCTATCCATACACACACATATTATAAGATGTATGTATATATATATATATATATATATACACACACATTCTATTCATAATAGAAAAAAAAAATATATATATATATTTTTTTTTATTTTATTTTTTCTAATTTTTCTATTATGAATAGAATGTGTGTATATATATATATATATATATATACATACATCTTATAATATGTATGTGTGTGTATGTACAGTACACATATACGATGGATAGATACAGTGTTCATAAATATATATATATAACCAGCACTAGAGGGAATAATAAAAATAATCAAAGATTTACAACCCATCATAACAAAGGATTGAAATCTGAAAGAAATATTCCAGCAACCCCCAATACTGGCCTTCAGACAACCCCCCAATACTGGCCTTCAGACAACCCCCCCAATACTGGCCTTCAGACAACCCTCCAATACTGGCCTTCACACAATCCCCCAATACTGGCCTTCACACAATCCCCCAATACTGGCCTTCAGACAACCCCCCAATACTGGCCTTCAGACAACCCCCCCAATACTGGCCTTCAGACAACCCCCCAATACTGGCCTTCAGACAACCCTCCAATACTGGCCTTCAGACAACCCCCAATACTGGCCTTCAGACAACCCTCCAATACTGGCCTTCAGACAACCCTCCAATACTGGCCTTCAGACAACCCTCCAATACTGGCCTTCAGACAACCCTCCAATACTGGCCTTCAGACAACCCCCCAATACTGGCCTTCAGACAACCCCCCAATACTGGCCTTCAGACAACCCCCCAATACTGGCCTTCAGACAACCCCCAATACTGGCCTTCAGACAAGCCCCCAATATTGGCCTTCAGACAAGCCCCCAATACTGGCCTTCAGACAAGCCCCCAATACTGGCCTTCAGACAAGCCCCCAATACTGGCCTTCAGACAAGCCCCCAATACTGGACTTCAGACAACCCCCCAATACTGGCCTTCAGACAACCCCCCAATGCTGGCCTTCAGACAAGCCCCCAATACTGGCCTTCAGACAAGCCCCCAATACTGGCCTTCAGACAACCCCCAATACTGGCCTTCAGACAACCCCCAATATTGGCCTTCAGACAAGCCCCCAATACTGGCCTTCAGACAAGCCCCCAATACTGGACTTCAGACAACCCCCCAATACTGGCCTTCAGACAACCCCCCAATGCTGGCCTTCAGACAAGCCCCCAATACTGGACTTCAGACAACCCCCCAATACTGGCCTTCAGACAACCCCCCAATACTGGCCTTCAGACAACCCCCCAATACTGGCCTTCAGACAACCCCCAATACTGGCCTTCAGACAACCCCCAATATTGGCCTTCAGACAAGCCCCCAATACTGGCCTTCAGACAAGCCCCCAATACTGGACTTCAGACAACCCCCCAACCTCAGAAATAAACTAATCAGTAGGAAACTTCTTTCCGATTATGTCACAAATAATGAAAGCAAACCCTGCAATAGAAAACGCTGCAAACTGTGCAAGCAAATAAATCCATGAAAAAGCATCAGACACTGAAAAGGGATCTTCAATATCTCCGGATCATACAGCTGCACCTCCAGTCATGTGGTGTACCTTATCCAGTGCAGAAAGTGTAACAAAGGATCTTATGTTGGCGAAACAGGACAGAAGGTGCAAACAAGGATGAATCTGCACAGACATACCATCAAGGAACATAAAGAAGATGACTTCTGCTCACCTGAGGGACACCATTTCCCACAATCAGACCACATTATGGAGGACCTCAATGTTTTAGTTCTTAACCACTTCCAGACCGGACACTTTTACCCCCTTCTTGTCCAGGGCAATTTTCAGCTTTCAGTGCTATCACACTTTGAATGACAATTGCGCAGTCATGCAACACTGTACCCAAATTAATTTTTTACCATTTTTTTGAGACAGATAAAGCTTTATTTTGGTGGTATTTATTCACCACTGGGATTTTTATTTTTTTTGCTATGTAATGAAAAAGTCCAAATATTTTGAACAAAAGTGTTTTTTTTAATAAAATTTTGCAAATAAATAATATTTCATCATACATCTTTGCCAAAATGTATTCCGTTATCTTTTTAGCAAAAAAACAAAAAAAAAACAAATTAGTTTCTAACCAAAAATAATATTTAAACATTTTTTTTTACATTTTTATTTTATTTTTTTATATTATTATTTTTTATTTATTTATTTTTTTACATACTGTCACCCTAGCAGTACAGTGTCACCATGGTGACACTGTACTACTTGTGGGGGGTGATGAAGATTTTTTTTTTTTTACGGATTGCTTTTATACCCATATAGGATGTAAAAGCAATCATTTCTCTTTCTCTCTGTGTGCATTCTTGCACTCATTGAGAAGAACTGAGTGAGCTGTGATTGGTCACAGCTTGTCACATGGTACAAGGCTGTTGTGAATAGCCTTGTACCATGTGACCTCTGTGATCATTCACAGATTTCACACATAGTAAGCAATGATGTCACAAGTGACATCTTGCTTACTACTTTGCATGTGATCACCGATTGGCCAATCAGAGATCACATGATCGGGACCTCGTACAGAGGTCCCGTCCGATGATCGGTGTTTCACTGTGTCCGGAGGACACAGCGGGCACCGGATCGCGGTGCTGCGCGCTCCCAGGGAGCGCGCACAAGCAGGGTGCGGGGAGGCCACCCGAACCTGGACTGCGTTTGTCCTGCGTTGTTTCTGTTGTTTATATACAACGGCCGGTCGGGAAGTGGTTAAAGGAAATTTCAAATCCATTCAGGAAAGAAAAACTTTTGAACTAAGAATGATAATTCTATTTGACATGAGATAGCCTGAATTTGGACATGGGATTCCTCGGATACGACATTTTTATGACTCTCTCTGTGAGTGTTGTCCCCCGCCCCCTCCTCAGTCTTTGCTTTGCTGTGTCTTATCTCTAGTCTAACCCAAGGCTTGTGTTTCTTTGTTTTTTTTTCTCATCCCCCACATCTCTAACATCTAACATTTTGCTAAAACATTGTAATAGTACTGCTTGCTTGGACCTTGAAGGAGGGGACACTCCCCAAAAGCTTGTTGTCAGGGATCCAGGTATGACCAGAGATGTGTGGACTGACACAGGGAAACAGCAGGCTTCAGAAATGATTAAATAATAATAATATTTATTATGAGCTGCACAAGATAAACAAACACGGTGCAAAACAAACCTAAAATAATAGGTAGAGGTGCAGTCAGGGCTGGAGAGGTGGAGTGGTCAGGCAGGCCGGGTCAGGAACAATCAGGCAGAAAGGTACAACGGGAGCAGGAATGGTCGGGAATAGCCGGGGTCAGTGCAGGCGGAGTTCTATCAGAGTCAGGCAGGAGACAGGAAACAGGGCACATGGGAAACAAACACCAAGACACTGACTGCAGGCCTGGCCATTCCTTAAATACACCTCCTGCAATCAGCCTCAGGTGATGGCCGATTGCAGGAGTGAGCTTCTGGTTGCTGAGAGCCCCCGCTGGAAAGCCCTGGTACTGCAGCCCACAAGGCAGGTGAGTCCCACCACCACTGGCGAGTCCATTCCTGACACTTGTCCTCAAAATTGTATGTTAGTGCAAATAAAAAAGTATCACATCAGTACTCAGTTGTTTCTGTCGCAAGTGCACTGATACGGCTACAATCACCTCAAGTATATATATATATATATAAAAAATTATATATATATATATATATATATATATATATATATATATATATATATAGCGGACTGCACGTGGACTGTGTATTGGGTGAGGATTATTAATATACCATTCCAGGCAATCACAATCACCGCACTCCCAAACATTTCTGGCTCAATAGTTACTTTCATTATCTACACAAAGAAAGTAACTACTGAACAAGAAACTTTTGGGAGTGTGACTCGCTGGTATATATTCACACATATATAAATATATAGTCTATTAAAAATAAGAAATTATAAACAAATATATATATATCTCAATTCACAGCATATAGCACATACAGGTGAAACTCGAAAAATTAGAATATTGTGCAAAAGTTCATTTATTTCAGTGCAGCAACTTAAAAGGTGAAACTAATATATGAGACTCATTCCATGCAAAGCAAGATAGTTCAAGCCGTGATTTGTCATCATTGTGATGATTATGGCTTACAGCTCATGAAAACTCCAAATCCACAATCTCAGAAATGAGAATATTCCATGCAATCAATAAAACACGGATTGTACATAGAACAATATCGCACCTCTGAAAAGTAGAAGCATGCATATGTACTCAGTACTTGGTTTGGCCCCTTTTGCAGCAATTACTGCCTCAATGCGGCGTGGCATGGAAGCTATCAGCCTGTGGCACTGCTGAGGTGTTATGGAAGACCAGGATGCTTCAATAGCGGCCTTCAGCTCTTCTGCATTTATTGAAGTATATATGTGTATATACTTTATTTTAATCCAATGACACCAAAAATGAAGATTACAGCAATGATGGGGAGTATTTTATCCCACTTACACAAACAATGGGGATTATTTTACAGTGGGATTTTTTTTTTAATCCACTGACACCAACAGTGGGGATTTTTGTATCCCACTAACACCAATGATGGGGATTATTTTATTCCACTGACACAAACAATGGAGCCCATTTTACTCCCATTTACATCAATTATGGGGATTATAACCCACTGACACCAACGATGGGGATTGACATTAATGACCGTACTGAAGGGGAGCAGCTCCAGACTGAAGGTTAGTATTGCAACAAAAGGAGGTTTTATTAGGTTATCTTTCAATATATATATTATTATTATACAGTATTTATAAAGCGCCGATAGTTCGCTCAGCGCTGTACATTACAAAGGGGGACAGAACATGTGACAGAACAATACCAATACAATGCAATACGTGAGGGGTTCGAGGGCCCTGCTCCTTGGAGCTTACAATCTAGGAGGGAGGGGATGGTGGCACAGGAGGAGATAGCTGTGGGGGATGGAGTGGTAGGAGATTGGAGGAGGTTGGCAAATTAGAGGGGGTGGGGAAGGCTTCCCTGAAGAGATGGGTTTTCAGGGTGCGCCTAAAGGAGAGGAGAGTAGGTGACAGTCTGATGGGTTGGGGCAGGGAGTTCCAGAGGATGGGTGACACCCTGGAGAAATCCTGGAGGCGGGCATGGGAGGAGGAGACCAGGGAACATATATACACACTAGCCAGGTCCCCAGTAGTGACCAGTTAGCACAGAACAGTGGCCAGTCAGTGTCTATCCAAGAATGAGGATGTGGGGGATGGAAAAAGCGAGGAGCCCATCCCACACTCTACTACTGATAGGACTCTAGGATAAGATCCTTCTGGAATATATATTGGAATTCTATTTTGCAACCTCCGCCATTTTCATCACACGAGACTCGGGATCCATAACTTAAAAAAAAAAAAGTACAAAAATAGAACCAAATCTATTATTAATGGCCGCGGACGGCCAGGATTGGCTCGTGGGATATTTAAGGGGCCAGCGCCCGGTGAGTCAAATATTTTGCAATCTTTTTAAGCTGCAGCAGAAAGGTCAGTGACGGCTTTGTGTGGCAGGAGCACAGATAATTATCTCCGGCTACCATTTATAGATCAGGCTGGTAAAAGACACCACCTGGTGTGCCCTTTAACCCCGCCGCGCACATGCTGCAACATAAACACGCTGGAAAGGATGTGCGCAAGAAAAACACGGGAGGGCGGGTATGGAGAGGGAGCCGGCGGAGAGTCACAGCACAACCGAACGACAGTATATAAACCTGGAAGTGGAAAATCACTTTTTGGAAAAAATAAATAGTCGTCGTCGTCATCGATTTGTTCAGTGGGAGCACAGATCAATAGACCACCATAAAATAGACCCCTCCAGTGACAATAGATCCCCAGCATTCAGCATCAATAGACCTTCCAGCACAACTCAGTGCTGGAGGGTCTATTGATGCTGAATGCTGGGGATCTATTGTCACTGGAGGCGGTCTATTTTATGGTGGTCAATTGCCGCTGGGGAGGTCTACTGTTGCCAGAAGGGATCTAGATTTGAGGGAGAGGTCTATTGTTGCTGGCTGCTGGGAGATCTGTTGCTGCTGCTTGGGGTCTATGGTTGATGTGGTGGTATTTTGCTGGGGGATCTATTGTTGCTGGAGGGGGGATATAGTTGCTGCTATTTTACTGCTTTTTTTTGTTATCATTAACAAATGCCATACAAAATGATACTTGGCTTTGTATTCTCTAAAATGAGTGGTACTGAGAGGTGGGTAGGGGGTGGAACCAAAGGATGGTGTTTGGAGGTGGAACCAAAGGACAGTGCTTAAAGGTGGGTAGGGCGTGGAACCAAAGGACGGTGCTTGGAGGTGGGTAAGGGGTGGAACCAAAGGATGGTGCTTGGAGGTGGGTAAGGGATGGAACCAAAGGATGGTGTTTAGAGGTGGAACCAAAGGACGGTGCTTGGAGGTGGGTAGGGCGTGGAACCAAAGGACGGGGCTTGGAGGTGGGTAGGGCGTGGAACTAAAGGATGGTACTTGGAGGTGGGTAGGGCATGGAACTAAAGGATGGTACTTGGAGGTGGGTAGGGCGTGGAACCAAAGGACGGTGCTTGGAGGTGGGTAGGGCATGGAACTAAAGGATGGTACTTGGAGGTGGGTAGGGCGTGGAACCAAAGGACGGTGCTTGGAGGTGGGTAAGGGGTGGAACCAAAGGATGGTGCTTGGAGGTGGGTAAGGGATGGAACCAAAGGACGGTTCTTGGAGGTGGGTAGGGCGTGGAACCAAAGGACGGTGCTTGGAGGTGGGTAAGGCGTGGAACCAAAGGATGGTGCTTGGAGGTGGGCAGGGCGTGGAACCAAAGGATGGTGCTTGGAGGTGGGAAGGGCGTGGAAACAAGGGGTGACTAAGAAGGGCGTGTTAAGCAAAGGACGGATCCCACGAAGTTGCATATCTATGGAGATCCATGGTATTGGAATAATTAGCAGTCTCAGCCTGGGCTCCCGCCAGACCACGCCCCACCAATGCATTACGCTCCACCCCACAGAGCCTAATCATGGGGATCATGTAGCCTGAGCAGGAACATCTTTTATTACTGGTGCATAATAAAAATATTGCTATATAAAGAGTTACACACATACAGTTGTAACGGAACCGGACCCCGACTGCGCTTGGGTATTTCCGTTAGACTCCCGCTTCCCTGTCTGAACACTGTCCAAGGACACCACCACTGACCATACAAGACTAGACGAGACCAGTCTTGAAATAAATCAGGAAATAGACTCCTATATTTTGAAGCAGATACAAGATATATACATTTAAGGGAACAATTCCCACCTCCCTGCATAATGACACAGGGTGGGGCAAACCACATCTAGCAACAAGAGATATATCAGCAGACACCCCCCACCAAGTCAATACAGAAACACAGACATCCCATAATAGTTTGCTCTCAAGGAAGACACACAATAGAACAACGGGATACAACCGCATGGCATTAAACAATCCACAACCCCCCACCCCTATATTAGGACAGATCACCCTGTACCCCTAACAGGCACAGGGTGACTTACACATAATAGGGATATGGGGAGCAGAGACAGGGGTCTCCCCACCTCTCCAAAGTGAGATGTGTTCCATGGGCCCCCCACCCAAAGTGACTCCCGTCACAACAGTGTATATATAGTGTGTATGTGTATATATATTAGAGGATTTCTATAGCGCCAACAGTTTTCTCAGCATTTTACAATATAACGGGAGACAATACAACAACAATACAGTTCAATAAAGAGGGTTAGGAGGGCCTGATCCTGGGAGCTTACAATCTAAAAGGGAGGGGTACAAAAGGTAATGACTGTGGGTGATGATAGAAGAGGGGGATCCCCCCTCGAAACGCGTTAGCCATTTTCAAGCGTCCTCTTGCATGCGGAACTCTAGACCATGAACCCATATTGGATATGACATGCCTGTGTTTTTTGGGATTTGTGAGTATATATCTGCCATTTTTTATAAATAAAGTTTGTATTGAGGTCATGCGCAAGGCTGGTGCGCCCCTTTCTTTTTCTTGTTTTATAGCGATACCTTGAGCTGCACAGCACTGCACTACCAAACTGAATGCAAAGAGGCACGAAGATTCTTCCACACATGCTAGATCCCGTCTATGTGCGCAGGAGGCGGATTGACCAGAGTCTGCGTAACACAGAGAGAGACGGGGAGCGAGAGAGATACAAGTGTAGATATTCGAGAATCCGTCCTCTGAACTCCATAAAGTCTCATCCGATGGATTGGCAAAAAGCAAGAGCGGGATTAGCAGGAGATAATCATCGGAGATGAGGGACGGATCCTTTACATGTAATGATGTCATGCAGGATGACAAGGCACTGAGTGATGAAGGCTGTTATGGAGTGCGCTCGGTGCCAAACATAGCGCGTCCTAATCCCAGGATATGAGATTTAATACAGCAAACATACTGCACGGCAAAAATACGACCGATGCAGGGGCCCACTTAAAGGGCCCCTAAAGATAAAATTCCAGGTGAGCCCAGAGAGGGGAGATTTCCATGTATTAATCAACTACACTGGAAATATAGAATAGACCATAATAAATAACACACACAGAATATATATATATATATATATATATATTTTAGTCTTTTGATCTCAGTATCCTTCTTGCGGTGTAGAATGTAGCTTCTAATTGTCAGATAACAAAATTATAAAAAAATATATATATCAAATATAAATAAATATTACATAATCTCTATGTAGTACAATATACTATGTATGTGTTTGTATATATTTATTTATTCTGTGTATATATATATATATATATATATATATATATATATATATACACATATATACACATACACATATACATACACACACACATATACATACACACACACACACACAGAAGAAATAAATATATACAAACACATACATAGTATATTGTATTACTTAGAAATTATGTACAGTATATGTAATATTTATTTTTTTATAATTTTTTTTTATTTTGTGAACTGACATTTAGAAAGAAGCTACATTCTACACAGCAAGAAGGATACTGAGATCAAAAGACTAAAAGGGATGGGAGCAGCTACACCAAAATGGACAAATCCTCTAGAAATCTGATAACAAAAATGTTTAAATTACATTCAGTCAACCGCACAGATAAAACAATCCTCTGCCACCAAAATCATAAAGTCTAAATCTACTGCAAGAATGTATCAGAACATCAATAACATCTCAAAAAATAAAAGTTTATATCGTATCACCTAATTGTATATATATATATATATATATATATATATATATACACACACACACACACACATATACACACACACACAATATTGTCAAAAGTATTGGCCCCGCCCTCCCAATCATGTGATTCAGGTGTTCCAATCCCCTCCCAATCATGTGATTCAGGTGTTCCAATCCCCTCCCAATCATGTGATTCAGGTGTTCCAATCCCCTCCCAATCATGTGATTCAGGTGTTCCAATCCCCTCCCAATCATGTGATTCAGGTGTTCCAATCCCCTCCCAATCATGTGATTCAGGTGTTCCAATCCCCTCCATATCATGTGATTTAGGTGTTCCCCTCCATGGACACAGGTGTATACAATCAAGCCCCTAGGCATGCAGACGGCTTCTACAAACATTGGTGAAAGAATGGGTCGCTCTCAGGAGCTCAGTGACTCCAAGTGTGATGAGCACAACAGTGCGTAGAGAGCTTCATGGAATGGGTTTCCATGGCCGAGCAGCTGCATCCAAGCCTTCCATCACCAAGTGCAATGCAAAGCGTTGGATGCCGTGGTGTAAAGCACGCCGCCACTGGACTCTAGAGCAGGGGAGGCATGTTCTCTGGAGGGACCAATCACGCTTCTCTGTCTGGCGATCCCATGGATGTGTCTGGGTTTGGTGGTGGCCAGGAGAACGGTACTTGCCTGACTGCATTGTGCCAAGTGCAAAGTTTGGTGGAGGGGGGATTATGGTGTGGGGGTGTTTTTCAGGGGTTGGGCAACATTTTGGCCAATTTCAGGGTCCCAACTTTGTGGGAGGAGTTTGGGGATGGCCCCTTCCTGTTCCAACATGACTGCGCACCAGTGCACAAAGCAAGGTCCATAAAGACATGGAGGAGCCAGTTTGGGGTGGAGGAACTTGACTGTCCTGCACAGAGTCCTGACCTCAACCCCAGAGAACACCTTTGGGATGAATTAGAGCGGAGAATGCAAAATGCACTGAAAGCTGAAAACTGGCCTGGCCAGGAAGGGGTGATTTTGCGCACCCGTGCCGCCCTGTAGCAGTACTTCTCCTATAGGGCAGACAGGATTGTGCAAAAAAAACAAAAATGGATCTGGCAGCAAAAGGGTTAATGTCAGATAACCGCTGGCGTCGTTCCCATTGGCTGGGATGGGATGTTGCTGTGCAGAATATATTATATGAAGCATATATTCCTCAGCGGGGACACAGCAATGAACACCTGGCAGAGGTTCTGACCCGCCAGCAGTCCCCCCAATACCAAACCCATACTATGAGGACGACGACGACCTCCGGCCGGCACTGTGAAGAAGCCGCAGCCCGCCCTCCTCCGCACATCATATTAAAGCCTCCAGTCGCTGCGGATTATATAGTGTAATCTCCTGCCGCCTCGCCTTCCACCATACATAAGCACCATAATCGCACGCTTTCCTCGAATCCGCCATCGCAGAAATCACGCTAATCCTTTGCACCTTGGCTCCATCCCTCAGAGTTGGGATTTCACACACAGACGTCAATACGCCGGGCACAGAGACACAGCTTCAATCAGCAGTGTATTCCTTCACCAGGGATTGTTACTATGAAATCCTCCCTCCATCCTCCAGTTGTACTGGCTCCTCCCCTTCAGTCTTGCACAGGTGTACTGACTCCTCCCCCTCAGTCTTGCACAGGTGTACCGGATCCTCCCCCTCAGTCTTGCACAGGTGTACCGGCTCCTCCCCTTCAGTCTTCCACAGGTGTACCGGCTCTCCCCTTCAGTCTTCCACAGGTGTACCAACTCCTCCCCCTCAGTCTTGCACAGGTGTACCGGCTCCTCCCCTTCAGTCTTTCACAGGTGTACCGTCTCCTCCCCTTCACTCTTGCACAGGTGTACCAGCTCCTCCCCCTCAGACTTCCACAGGTGTACCGGCTCCTCCCCCTCAGTCTTGCACAGGTGTACCGGCTCCTCCCCCTCAGTCTTGCACAGGTGTACCGGCTCCTCCCCCTCAGTCTTGCACAGGTGTACCGGCTCCTCCCCCTCAGTCTTGCACAGGTGTACCGGCTCCTCCCCCTCAGTCTTGCACAGGTGTACCGGCTCCTCCCCCTCAGTCTTGCACAGGTGTACCGGCTCCTCCCCCTCAGTCTTGCACAGGTGTACCGGCTCCTCCCCCTCAGTCTTGCACAGGTGTACCGGCTCCTCCCCCTCAGTCTTGCACAGGTGTACCGGCTCCTCCCCCTCAGTCTTGCACAGGTGTACCGGCTCCTCCCCCTCAGTCTTGCACAGGTGTACCGGCTCCTCCCCCTCAGTCTTGCACTGATGTACCGGCTCCTCCCCCTCTATTTTGCACCGATGTACTGGCTCCTCCCCTTCAGTCTTACACAGGTGTACCGGCTCCTCCCCTTCAGTCTTGCACAGGTGTACTGGCTCCTCCCCTTCAGTCTTGCACAGGTGTAGTGGCACCTCCCCTTCAGACTTGCACAGGTGTAGTGGCTCCTCCCCTTCAGACTTCCACAGGTCCACAAGTCCGCAAACTAGTGCCCCCTGGGAGTGGTCACCTCAGGGGTGCTCTTAGTAACACTTGGGTGTGGGACCCCAGCGTGTGAAAAGGCACATGGCCACTGTGTTCAAACACTTTTCCTGCACTGCGCCTTTTAGGACCGAGCCTTTTGGCTAAGTCCTGGGCAATTTTTGCAACGGGCCTCAGGGCCTGGCCACAATCTGCACGACCACCTATTTATTTATTTAATTTATTTTCTCCCATGTTTGTCACTCACTTATGTGTGTTTTTTCTTTCTCACGGATGGAGGGTGTGGGTCCTCGGGCCTGCCCTGAAGTCTAGGGGGAGGATGTGTGGCCTTTTGGTTCCTTCCTCTTCTGTCCCTGGGGGGGTTTTCTCTTCGGGAGAGCCCCCTGACCAAGTACTTGGTGGCTGGCTTCGGCTGGCCACAAGGAATGGGGTCCGCCAGGCCTTTTGGCTAGGTGGACCAAATGGGAACCTTGTCCCTGTCAGGAGCTTCATGCCCCGGGGATCAGGGTAGAGATCCTACCCCTTCGGGGGAAGGAAAAAGCACACCCCTAAGTGCACTTTTTTGTGTTGGTTTTGCACTTGCAAGTTTTTTGTTCACATACGGGTTTTCGTTTTTCGCACGTTCACGGACTTTAAAAAAAAAATAAAAAATAGGTAACAACTGGTGCCAATTCTCGGCCTTTTGCCTGTATGGAGTATAGCACCTAAGTGCATTTTTTTTGTGTTTTGCACTTACAGGGTTCTTGTTTTTTTGCACCTCCTTGGACAATGGAATGGTATTACATCCCTTTAGGCTTTGTTTGCATTACTTTCGGAATGTGCACTCCACTTGCTTACTAGAGATTGGACAGGCCAGCTATCCACTCCATCACCTGATTTAACCCTCTAAATGCTGGACTACCACACTAACCGTGTGCAATGTTCCCCTGCAGCAGTGTTTCTCAACTCCAGTCCTCATGGACCCCCAACAGGTCATGTTTTCAGGATTTCCATTATTTTGCACAGGTGATTTGATCAGTTTCACTGCCTTAGTAATTACCACAGCTGTTTCATCTGAGGGAAATCCTGAAAACATGACCTGTTGGGGGTCCATGAGGACTGGAGTTGAGAAACACTGCCCTGCAGCCCTATACACCTACACTTCAATGGGTTTCGTTTAGCTCAGTGTTTCTCAACTCCAGTCCTCATGGACCCCCAACAGGTCATGTTTTCAGGATTTCCCTCAGATGAAACAGCCGTGGTAATTACTAAGGCAGTGAAACTGATCAAATCACCTGTGCAAAATAATGGAAATCCTGAAAACATGACCTGTTGTGGGTCCATGAGGACTGGAGTTGAGAAACACTGGTTTAGCTGAACACTACAGGGGGTTTAATTCCACCCCCAACCGCTGTCTAAAGCTAAAGGGGGAGCAATTGATGTGATTAACACACAACTACTCTTTTTTTTTGTTTAACCATTTTTACCATCTCCCCGTCTGAAGAAGCTGTCTGAAGGTTTTGTCAATTGTGACCTGACTGCACCTTAAAGAGGAACTTCAGTCCCCCTCATAGTGGTCCCGCAACCACTCTGACACCACTTTAAAAACACAGCGCATGGGTACCCGTGCCCAGGGGACCCAGCAGAGCCTTGCAGCACATTTGCACACAAGCAGGGAGTTTCCTGCTCAGGCATAGACATGCCAATCTCACAAGAAGCCCTGCACGTGCATAGACATGTTGAGCGCAAAGGAAACTCTGCATGTGCATAGAAACGCTGAGCCCACACCACCTTCTGCATGTGCATAGACACACTGAGCCTAAACCAAACTCTGCACGTGCATAGACATGTTGAGCGCAAAGGAAACTCTACATGGGCATAGGCACGCTGAGCCCATACCAAACTCGGCATGTGCATAGACATGCTGAGCCCAAACCAAACTCTGCACGTGCATAGACATGCTGAGCCCAAACCAAACTCTGCACGTGCATAGACACACTGAGCCCACAAGAAATTCTGCATGTGCATAGACATGCTGAGCCCACAGGAAACTCTGCATGTGCATAGACATGCTGAGCCCATACCAAACTCTGCACGTGCATAGACACACTGAGCCCACAGGAAACTCTGCATGTGCATAGACACACTGAGCCCAAACCAAACTCTACACGTGCATAGACACACTGAGCCCGCAGGATAATGCATGTGCATAGACACACTGAGCCCACAGGAAACTCTGCACGTGCATAGACACACTAAGCCCACAGGAAACTGCATGTGCATAGACACACTGAGCCCGCAGGAAACTGCATGTGCATAGACACACTGAGCCCACACCAAACTGTGCACATGCATAGACACACTGAGCCCACAGGAAACTCTGCACATGCATAGACACACTGAGCCCACAGGAAACTCTGCACGTGCATAGACACACTGAGCCCACAGGAAACTCTGCACGTGCATAGACACACTGAGCCCACAGGAAACTCTGCAAGTGCATAGACACACTGAGCCCATACCAAACTCTGCACGTGCATAGACACACTGAGCCCACACCAAACTCTGCACGTGCATAGACACACTGAGCCCACAGGAAACTCTGCACGTGCATAGACACACTGAGCCCACAGGAAACTCTGCACATGCATAGACACACTGAGCCCACAGGAAACTCTGCACGTGCATAGACACACTGAGCCCACAGGAAACTCTGCACGTGCATAGACACACTGAGCCCACAGGAAACTCTGCACCTGCATAGACACACTGAGCCCACAGGAAACTCTGCACGTGCATATACACTCCAAGCTCACAGGAAACTCTGCACATGTGCAAATCTCTGCGGGATCCTGAAGATGGCAGCAAATTTGCATAGAATCACTGCAATATTCTAACTGAGCGTGACCTGTGGATGGGGCAAGATGAAAATAAGTTATCTGGGTGAAGGTCTACTTTATAAACATGTGTAAGCGAACACGCGTATCTTTATCACGCATGGTGAGCGCACTACCTCCAGTATCAGCACGGAGGGTCCATTTCACATACAAAGCCCAGCAGCTGGCCGGGTCTGATTCCGCTCACATCTGTTTCCATTCTAATTACTGCATCCCTGAGATTCGCCTGGGCAGCTGTCAGGCGAGGTGCTGCACTCACCATCCCAGGGGCCCCAGAGGCTTCATGTGTGGTGGAGCCCGCTGGTAAAGCTGCATCAAAGACAACATACAGACCTGACTGAAAGTGTATTTCCAGTCCTGCAGTCATATCGGGATAACAACAGATTTATATGTGGCCCATGTTCTTGTTCACATAGCAGGGGGATATATATATAATATGGATTTATTTCAGCAGGAATGTGGGAGAATCAGGGGCGGACTGACCATTTGGGAACTCGGGCACTGCCTGAGGGCCCGGGGTCAGTAGGGGGCCCCATGAGATGCCCTGTGGTACCTTTCATAGGCTTTTTGGGTGTGGGCGAGGATATGATCCCCATGATCCCCTATTGCCTGGGGGCCCCATGAGTTGTCAGTCTGCCCCTGGGGAGAATGCAGTTCTGGCACTGAATGTACGTATTGGCAAGGGGTGCTGGGGTGAGCTGGCTGCTGGTGGATCTATGGTCACTGGTGGGGATCTATTTTTGCATGGGGAATCTATTGCTGCTGGGGAGGTCCTATGATGCTGGGGGGGGGGGGGTAATTGTTGCTGGGAGAGGTTTACTGTTGAGGGAGCAATCTATTGATGCTGGCTGCTGGGAGAACTGTTGCTGCTTTGGGGGGGATCCATTGTTGTGGGGCGGATCTATGGATCTACGGATCTACTTGGCACCACAAAATGATACTTGGTTCTGTATTCTTTAAAAAGGGGCACTACTGGGAGGTGGAACCAAGTTGCTCAGAGGTGAGCTGGGGGCGGAGACAAGGGGCAAAGGGGGGAATGCCTGCACCTCTTCTCTGAAGCTATATATATATATATATATATATATATATTCTGCTAACCATTCCACATGTTGAAAAATCCTACTTAGCTCTCATTGTTGATGACGGAGCTGGAGAGTTAATGTTCACCATAATTGCCCCTGTCTGTCCTGTGCTGGCAGATCTCATTATCAGCAAACATTGTCCTGTGCTGGCAGATCTCATTATCAGCAAACATTGTCCTGTGCTGGCAGATCTCATTATCAGCACACATTGTCCTGTGCTGGCAAATCTCATTATCAGCACACATTGTCCTGTGCTGGCAGATCTCATTATCAGCACACATTGTCCTGTGCTGGCAGATCTCATTATCAGCACACATTGTAATCCCATAAACTAAATGTGAACACTGTCTGTCCTAAGAAAGGGTTAAAGATCTGGAAGCTTGGTTTCTCTATTGTATGTTAATGAGAGGACACTCTCCCCAGTCCCAGGGGGGTGGACTCGCTTTTCGCAGTACCTGGGGGGGGGGGGGGGACTTGCTTTGAAGGAGCTAACAGTCCGCCCAAAGGTCTGCTTCAAAGAAATATCGGAAATGTAAGACATTTAAACCCTCTACGACCACATGGCACATCCAGTGCTTCAAGACACAGATGGGGAGGAAAGAGCTGGGCGTCCTCCAGCCAGGAAATGAGGCAGGCTCCTATGAATGAAAGAGGTGTGGTCAGGGACAATCAGGCTGGGGAGGAGAGGGCTAGATGATAGTGGACCGCCACCAGCCAGGAAAGGAGGTGGAGCTCTATCTGACTTGCTGCAGGTTCTAATGCACATTGTGAGGAGCTCCCAGTGTGCAGTGACATCAGAGGAAGACGTTTCAATCTAGTTCCAGGGGAGGAGCCGGTACTCCTGTGCAAGCCTGAAGGGGAGGAGCAGGTACACCTGTGCAAGACTGAAGGGGAGGAGCCGGTACACCTGTGCAAGACTGAAGGGGAGGAGCCGGTACACCTGTGCAAGACTGAAGGGGAGGAGCCGGTACACCTGTGCAAGACTGAAGGGGAGTAGCCGGTACGGGGAGGAACCAGTACACCTGTGCAAGACTGAAAGGGAGGAGCCGGTACACCTGTGCAAGACTGAAAGGGAGGAGCCGGTTCACCTGTGCAAGACTGAAGGGGAGGAACCAGTACACCTGTGCAAGACTGAAGGGGAGGAGCCGGTACACCTGTGCAAGACTGAAGGGGAGGAGCCGGTACACCGATGCAAGACTGAAGGGGAGGAGCCGGTACACCGATGCAAGACTGAAGGGGAGGAGCCGGTACACCTGTGCAAGACTGAAGGGGAGGAGCCGGTACACCTGTGCAAGACTGAAGGGGAGGAGCCGGTACACCTGTGCAAGACTGAAGGGGAGGAGCCGGTACAACGGTGCAGGACTGAAGGGGAGTAGTACCGATCGGTAACGAGTCTTTATATGGCACTATGTGACTGTTAATTCAGAGATCCGCCCGGCCAATCACAAAGCGAACGCAGAAATCCTGAATTATTCATCCTGAAGAGACATGAAATATTAATGGCGGAGCAGCTGTCTGCCCGTCCGGAGCGAACATGACCGCCGAGTTTAGCGCCGTGCCAAGTTCCTCCACATAGGCGGAGGATGGGACTCCTGAGAGCCGCCTCAAAGACGCAGCAAACTGACCGAGATCTGCTGCTGAAAGGGGTAACAAGGGAAACGATTGGGGATGGCCCCTTCCTGCTCCAACATGACTGCGCACCAGTGCACAAAGCAAGGTCCATAAAGACATGGAGGAGCCAGTTTGGGGTGGAGGAACTTGACTGTCCTGCCGGACTAAGACGGGGGGCCATGAAAGGTCATGTGCGTGGAAAGGGCGGGGCCAACTCAACATTGAACCCTACGGACTAAGACTGGGGGGCCATGAAAGGTCATGTGCGTGGAAAGGGCGGGGCCAACTCAACATTGAACCCTACGTACTAAGACTGGGGGGCCATGAAAGGTCATGTGCAGGGGCAGACTGACAACTCATGGGGCCCCTGGGCAATAGGGGATCATGGGGCCCCTCTGTCCTTGCCCAAATACAAAAAAGCCTATGAAAAAGGTACCAGGAGCATCTCATGGGGCCCCCTGGTCATGTGTGTTGAAAGGCTGGCGGGGCAATATAGTGTATACCGAATGTGTTTCCTTTAGTGCAGTAACTGAGCATTGAAAACTGATACAGCAGCTCCATCTAGTGTCAGAGTGAAGCATTGCCTGCTGTACAAACTGAATCATCCCATCTAAAGATTGCCACCAATACTGGGTGAACACTGCCATCTACTGGACTGAAAGCAGAACTTCACTCTCTCAATCAACATTGACTATTTGTATTCCTTATGCTGCCAGCATTAGTATATAGATACCAAAGTATATTATATTTACTAATTTTAAACTTTTTTTTTTTTTACATTTCTTCAGTTAATTCCTGTTTTCTATGTCTAGGCAAAAGATGTCATACATTCCAGCAGTCTTCAGGAGATGAGGGAGGGTTCTAAGCTCAGCCAATGCCTGAGCTAAGGGCAGATGGATTCAAGGAAGTAAATACTGCATGAATCATCTGCCCTTACTCAAGATGGCAACTGGCAAAATATTCTACAGTGCCTTGAAAAAGTCTTCTAACACCCCCCCCCTTGAAATGTCCCCCATGTTGTCATGCTGCAATGTATTTTTTTGGGATTGGATGTGAAGGACCGACACAAAGTGGCACATAATTGTGAAGTGGAAGGAAAATGAGAAATGGTTTTCAACATTTGTGACAAGTGTGGCGTGCATCTGTATTCAGCCCCCTTTACTCTGATACCCCTAATTAAAATCTAGTGGAACCAATTGCCTTCAGAAGTCACCTAATTAGTAAATAGAGCCCACCTGTGTGTCATGTGATCTCAGTATAAATCCAGCTGTTCTGTGAAGCCCTCAGAGGTTTGTTAGAGAACATTAGTGGACAAACAGCATCATGAAGGCCAAAGAACACACCAGACAGGTCAGGGATAAAGTTGTGGAGAAGTGTAAAGCAGGGTTAGGTTATAAAAAATCTCCCAAGCTTTGACCATCTCACGGAGCACTGTTCAATCCATCATCCGAACATGGGAAGAGTACGGCACAACTGCCAACCTACCAAGACATGGCCGTCCACCTAAACTGACAGGCCGGGCAAGGAGAGCATTCATCAGAGAAGCAGCCAAGAGGCCCATGGGAACTCTGGAGGAGCTGCAGAGATCCACAGCTCAGGGGGGAGAATCTGTCCACAGGACAACTATTAGTCGTGCACTCCACAAATCTGGCCTTAATGGAAGAGTGACAAGAAGAAAGCCATTGTTGGAGGAAAGCCATAAGAAGTTCCGTTTGCAGTTTGTGAGAAGCCACGTGGGGACACAGCAAACATGTGGAAGAAGGGGCTCTGGTCAGAGGAGACCAACATGGAACTTTTTGGCCTAAAAGCAAATGCTAGGTGTGGCAGAAAACTAACACTGCACATCACCTTGAACACACCATCCCCACCGTGAAACATGGTGGTGGCAGCATCATGTGGTGGGGATGCTTTTCTTCAGCAGGGACAGGGAAGCTGGTTGGAGTTGATGGGAAGATGGATGGAGCCAAATACAGGGCACTCTTAGAAGAAAACTTGTTAGAGTCTGCAGAAGACTTGAGAACGGGGTGGAGGTTCCCCTTCCAGCAGGACAACGACCCGAAACATCCAGCCAGACCTACAATGGAATGGTTCTGATCAAAGCATCTTCATGTGTTAGAATGGCCCAGTCACAGTCCAGACCCAAATCCAATGGAGAATCTGTGGCCAGACCTGAAAATTGCTGTTCCCAGACGCTCTCCATCCAATCTGACAGAGCTTGAGCGATTCTGCAAAGAAGAATGGGCAGATATGTCCCTCTCTAGATGTGCAAAGAGACATCCCCAAAAAGACTTGCAGCTGCAATTGCAGCCAAAGGGGGTCCTACAAAGTATTGACTCCGGGGGGCTGAATACAAATGCCGCCACACTTTTCAGATTTATTGGTCACAAACGTTGGAAACCATTTCTCATTTTCCTTCCACTTCACAATTATGTGTCACTTTGTGTCGGTCCATCACATCCAATCCCAATAAATACATTGTAACATGACAACATGGGAGACATTTCAAGGGGGGGTGAAGACTTTTTCATGGTGAACACTGCCATCTAGTGGGCAGAGCCAGGTGAAGCTGGAGGAGGAGGACTGGATGCAAGGTGAGGAAAGTGTTCTGGATCCGTCTTTATGAACTACATACATATGAGTGTGATTTTAAATAAACTTTATTCGTGTTCAAAAGACTACACAATGGCAGCATCTTCGTGATTTTATAGACACACGGCAACACTACTGAGCATTTGAAGGGACAGCTACTTGGAATCCACCAGTGGGGAGCCTGGAGTACCTGTCAACACGGAGGGGCAGCTGAAATAATTCCCCGGAGTGGAGCCGGCACATTCAGACCTATATTATATTCATAGATCACAGCATTGAGGTGAAAGCACAACCACGATCACTGGACGGGTGTATGCACTGATTGGGAAGAATGGGAACTGCAGCGCCGGGGTTGTGATGATCAGTACCCAACAGGAGTCTACCAGCAGTGGGGCGGTAATATCACAGGGGGCAACCTTGGAGATTGGATTTATTACACTTTAGGAATTTCAATGGACAGTAATGCATGTTATATTTATGGACATTTGTTTGATTTTTATATTTGTATGTTTTGTTTTTTTGGGGTTTTTTTTTTTTTTTGCTTACACGTATTTCTGATAATTAGCAAATTTAAGTGATTTAGTTAAGGGCAGCACAGTTTGTGATCAAATTTATTCATTGGGAATGGGCAATTGTCATGTGATAGCCTTTAATCACTCGAGTACCAGCCTGTAGTACCCGTAATTCCCAGTGTTGATAGTTTGGCTGACAATTACATCACATTTTTTTTTTTTTTTTTTTTTTTTTTTTTTTAGACACATAGAGCTTTCTTTTTTTGGTATTTAATAATAGATTTTTTGTGTGTTTGTTTGTTTTTTTAGACAGATAGAGCTTTCTTTTGGTGGTATTTAATAATAACTTTTTGTGTGTTTGTTTGTTTTCTTAGACAGATAGAGCTTTCTTTTGGGGGTAGTTAATGGCTGTTTTTTTGCTTTTTTTTTGTTTGTTTTTGGAGTTTTTTTTTAGACAGATAGAGCTTTCTTTTGGGGGTATTTAATAATGGCTTTACTTTGTTTTTGTTTGTTTTGTTTTTTTTTTATTAGACAGATAGAGCTTTCTTCTGGTGGTATTTAATAATGGCTGTTTTTTTATTTTATTTTTTTTTTTAGACAGATAGAGCTTTCTTTTGGGGGTAGTTAATAATGGCTGTTTTTTCTGATTTCTTTTTTTTTCCAGGCAAATAGAGCTTTCCTTTGGTGGTATTTAATAATGGCTGTTTTTTCCTTTTTTTGTTTGTTTTTGTTTTTTTTTTTTTAGACAGATAGAGCTTTCTTTTGGTGGTATTTAATAATGGCTTTAATTTGTTTTTGTTTTGTTTTTTTTAGACAGATAGAGCTTTTTTGGGGGGTATATAATAATGGCTGTTTTTTCTGATTTCTTTTTTTTTTCCCAGACAGATAGAGCTTTCTTCTGGTGGTATTTAATAATGGCTGTTTTTTCCTTTTTTTTGTTTGTTTTTGGGTTTTTTTTTTTAGACAGAGCTTTCTTTTGGTGGTATTTATTAACTTTTTTTGTTTGTTTGTTTTTTTAGACAGATAGAGCTTTCTTCTGGTGGTATTTAATAATGGCTGTTTTTTCCTTTTTTTTGTTTGTTTTTGGGGTTTTTTTTAGACAGAGCTTTCTTTTGGTGGTATTTATTAACTTTTTTTGTTTGTTTGTTTTTTTAGACAGATAGAGCTTTCTTCTGGTGGTACTTAATAATGGCTGTTTTTTATTTTGTTTGTGTTTGTTCTTTTTTTTTTTTTTTTAGAAAAGTAGAGCTTTCTTTTGGGGGTAGTTAATAATGGCTTTAATTTGTTTTTGTTTTTTTTGGGGTTTTTTTTTTAGACAGATAGAGCTTTTTTGGGGGGTATTTAATAATGGCTGTTTTTTCTTTTCTTTTTTTTTTTTTTCAGATAGATAGAGCTTTCTTTTGGTGGTATTTAATAATGGCTGTTTTTTTCTTTTTTTGTTTGTTTTTTTAGACAGATAGAGCTTTCTTTTGGTGGTATTGAATAACGGCTGGTTTTTTTTTTTTTTTTTTTGGGGTTTTTTTCTTAACTACAAAATAGAAAAAAAAAATATTAATTTTGAAAAATAAACATTTCCTCTTACTTTCTGTCAAAATAAAAATTCCAGAATAGTAGTAGAATACCAGCTGTGGATTGGCCGCCTAACAGCTATTTATCCAGTGCCGTTCATAAACAGCACTTGGCTAAAAGGCTGCTGATCTGCTGTTGAAAAACGTACAACAGTGCGTAAGCGGTTAAGAAAAAAATGAATGCTAGTGAATATACGATATATACTGTGAGTAAAGTGCTGCGTAAATGGACGGCACTATACAAGTACCCGTAATAAATAATAATAATACATAAACTCTGAATCTACATCTAATTCTATGGTGAACACTGCCATCTAGCTGTTGCCACTGTCGGCACCAGCTTTTCCCAACCGAATACAAAACGGTGCAGCGCTAAAAAATAATAATATATATCCCTTAAGGTGTCTTAACGATAAACATAATAAAGTTCATGGATAAATGATTATAAAAATGTATAAAGAGAAATGTTCCAAAAGTGACAATAGTGCTCTGAAGGTGCCTGCTTCAAAGGTATTCCGGTGCTTGTGCAAATGGTAATAGTAAAATTGCGCACTCACCAGATGCGTAACTTAAATGCGCATATAAATATAGGTCAAGATGCGCTCTCAAGGAGATCAGGGTAGATCAGATGGTAGGTAATCCTCCCCCTGAAGGGTAAGTGGCACACCAGATATTTCCAAGGCTTTACGAAGATCCAAGTCAGCCAGAGGTCCCCTATAGAGTTTGGTGGGTGCAGCTTCCTGGATATACAGGAGATCCCTTCTCTGTGTACTGGAATGGACCTGTGCTCTTGAATGGGCTTCTGCAAACAAATTACTCCACCAGGGAGTCAAACAAGGGGATGCCCATAGTGTAGTATGTTATAAAGTATTTATTAAGGGATGATATCGCATATATCAAGAATAAAATAAGTATAAAATTGATGCATCAGATTCATATAAAAAACAGCAATGCAGGACTGACTGTCCAGGTTCCAAGATGGCTGCCAGACCTCCACGAGGCTCCAGCAGCGTGACGTCACGGCGTAATCAGCCTCTAACGCGTTTCGTGCGCACGCACTTCTTCAGAGGGCATGCTTTTCCCAACCTAATGGCCACTATTCAGTGCTCCTACTCCTCCACCTCTCTGCGGCCTTCGACACAGTCGACCACCCCATCCTCCTCAAAAAACTACACTCCCTAGGCCTCAGAGATTCTGCTCTCTCCTGGCTCTCATCCTACCTGTCACAACGCTCTTTCAGCGTTACCTATAATGCTACCACCTCCCCCTCACTCCCCCTCTCTGTTGGGGTCCCTCAAGGCTCTGTCCTTGGGCCCCTTCTCTTCTCCATCTACACCTCCTCCCTTGGCCAACTCATACACTCTCACGGCTTCAACTATCACCTCTATGCCGACGACACACAAATCTATCTCTCAACCCCCCACCTCACCCCCTCGGTCTCCGCCCGAATCACACACCTACTGAGCGACATATCAGACTGGATGTCGCTCCACTTCCTTAAACTGAACCTCTCCAAAACCAAGTTTCTTGTCTTCCCCCCCCAGCCCGGACACCACCCCCCATTGACTTCTCCATCACATCCAACAACGCCACCATCAAACCCACCCCGCAGGCCAGAGTACTTGGTGTCATTCTGGACTCCAACCTATCCTTCCAGCCCCAAGTCCAATCTTTAACAAACTTGTGCCGCCTCCACCTCCACAACATGCAGACTCCACTCCCTCAACATGCAGACTCCACTCCCTCAACATGCAGACTCCACTCCCTCAACATGCAGACTCCACCTCCGCAACATGCAGACTCCACCTCCGCAACATGCAGACTCCACCTCCGCAACATGCAGACTCCACCTCCGCAACATGCAGACTCCACCTCCGCAACATCGCTAAAATCCGCCCATTCCTAACCCCAGAAACCACTAAACAGCTCATCCACTCCCTCATCATATCACGACTCGACTACTGCAACTCCCTCCTCACTGGCCTGCCTCGCAGCTGGCTATCCCCGCTTCAGTCCATCCTGAATACGGCTGCCAGACTCATTCACCTTTCCAGCCGCTCCATCTCCGCCACCCCCCTCTGCCAATCCCTCCACTGGCTTCCGATTGCGCAACGGATCAAATTCAAAATCCTAACGCTGACGTACAAAGCCGTCCACCATACTGCCCCGAACTACATCACTGACCTAATATCCAAGTACCACCCAACACGCACACTCCGCTCCTCACAAGACCTCCTTCTCTCTAGTTCCCTGGTCTCCTCCTCCCATGCCCGCCTCCAGGACTTCTCCAGGGTGTCACCCATCCTCTGGAACTCCCTGCCCCAACCCATCAGATTATCACCTACTCTTCTCTCCTTTAGGCGCACCCTGAAAATCCACCTCTTCAGGGAAGCCTACCCCACCCCCTGCTAACTTGACCGACCTCCTCCACTCTTCCTACCACTCCATCCCCCACAGTTATCTCCTCCTGTACCCCTATCCCCTCCCTCCTAGATTGTAAGCTCCAAGGAGCAGGGCCCTCGATCCCCTCATGTTTTGCATTGTATTTTATTGTTCTGTCACATGTTCTGTCCCCCTCTGTAATGTACAGCGCTGAGCGAACTATTGGCGCTTTATAAACACTGTATAATAATAATAATAATAATAACCTGACAACCCCAGAGGAACTCTTGAAATAATTTCCAGGTCTCAGGGAACCCCTACGAAAATTAGTCCATTCGGAGGGGGGGATTGCTGTAGATTGGTTTTGTCAATGGGAAGAATGCCACCCTTATATTGATCGCCAGAATGACACCTTTACAGTCATGCTGTTGGTTCCACCAAGTGGTGTTGGACCTGGAACTATGCAGGAACCATTATATAGGAAGCCAGTTAGCCACAGCTCAAGGAGCCACCTAGCCACCCCTGGAAGAACCATGTGATTCTCTGGATCCCTCACTGAGAATGGTCGAACTTCACCCTTTTATGTGTTCAACTCTGCCATCTAGTGGATTTGAGAGGAAAACAAATATGATCTTGAAGGTACTACCTACACCAGTCTTTCGCAAGCCTTTACCCCTCGAGGAACCTGTGAAATAATTTTCAGGTTCTTGGTAAACCCCGGCTAAATGAGTTTCTGCCTCCAGTTCACACTACTTTGGCATGATCAATACTTTAAAGCGGATCTCCAGTCTCCACAGCTTTTTTTTTTGGAAAGCTCCGCTTGTTATTACTTGTATTGCAACAATCAGCTATTGATAGCACTATTCATACCGGTTATTCTTACATCTGTAATCGATCACACAATCGTGTCAGCAGGCAGGGGCCGTGGTTGATGTGAAGCCCCCATGGGGGTTATTATTGCATCCACTGGCATCAGTGTTGGAAGTTATTGTGTCCACTGGCACTATTGCTGGGGGTTATTACTGTGTCCACTGGCACCATTGTTTGAGGTTATTGTTGCATCCACTGGCACCATTGTTGGGAGTTATTATTGCATCCATTGGCACCATTGTTGGGGTTATTATTGTATCTACTGACACCATTAAAGTGGGTTATTACTGTATGCATTGGCACCATTGTTGGAGGTTATTATTGCACCCACTGGAACCAGTGTTGGGGGTTATTGTGTCCACTGGCACCATTGCTGGGGGTTATTATTACATCCACTGACACCATTGTTGGGGGTTATTATTGCATACACTGGCACCATTGTTGGGAGTTATTATTGTGTCCAATGGCACTATTGCTGGGGGCTGTTATTGCGTCCACTGGCACCATTGTTGGGGGTATTGTTGCGTCCCCCACCCATTGCTGGGTGGGTAATTGCGTCCACTGGCACCATTGTCGGGGGTTATTGTTGCGTCCACTGGCACCATAGTTGGGGGTTATCGTTGCGTCCACTGGCACCATTGTTGGGGGTTATCGTTGCGTCCACTGGCACCATAGTTGGGGGTTATCGTTGCGTCCACTGGCACCATAGTTGGGGGTTATCGTTGCGTCCACTGGCACCATTGTTGGGGGTTATTGTTACGTCCACTGGCACCATTCTTGGGGGTTATTGTTGCGTCCACTGGCACTGTCGCTGGGGGCTATTTTGCATCCACTGGCACCATTGCTGGGGGTTATTACTGCAGTCAATTGCATCCACTGATATCAATGTTGGGGGTTATTGTTACATAATAACATTTTACATAGAATTTATTTATAATTTCGACCACCATTGATCTACACCTTACATGGTGAACACTGCCATCTACACCTCACTATCACCCAACGCCCCTACAAAACTAAGGAGTGTAAAGGATTTTCCGGCCTTGATCTTTTTCCACACTCACAGGCCAGCTTTAGAATATAGTCAAATGTTTTTCCAAATTCAGACACGTAATCTGCCCACATTTTATACATTTTAATTCCCCCCCAAAAAACGATCTGCTCAAGGCATTCGACCACCCATAGTTCCATTGTTGAAACGTTCGATCCCTGGTTGACTTTCATTCGTTGGAAGATTCCTTTGATCGTACGCTGACTGACATAGCTTGAAGGCTGTCATGTGTATGGGCAGGACTGCTGATAGAAATCATGGGGCCCCATACAGACCACCTGACATGGCCCCTGACATGTTTATTGGTTTCCCGCTCCCTGTCCTGAAACCGATCTGCCTGTGTGTCCATCAGCCAGAGGAGGAGAAGCCAATAACACTGTTGGGTGGGGAGGCAGGCAGATCAGATCTGCAGAGGAGGGTGCTGTGGACAGGAGATGGGGTGACTAGAGCGGTGGAGATGGGGGAAGGGGGGGGGTGCTGCAGCTCAAAGGAGCACGTTGATAGTAGGAGAGCAGAGAGATATGTTCATCACTGCGCTGCTTCTTCTTTCACTATCCAGTCACAGGCTGGAGGAAGGTCCAGTCATGGAAGGGTTACTGACCTCAGTCCCCCCCCCCCCCAAACCAGGCTGTGGAAGGAGGAACAAGAAGAGATGAGGTGCTGGGTTCAAATGGTCAGAACATTGGTTCCTATGTAATAAAGAGCAATGGCTCTGGTGAGGCAGCTTCCAATATCAATGGGGTGTCCTGCAAGTAAGGGGCCCCAATTTGAAGGTTCACATGTACAATATCCACAGAGAGCACCAAACAGTCCAAGAATCCATAACCCTAAATAATAGTATTAGTAGTATAAATATTAGTATTGGTTCCCAGACAACACAGACTAGGCAACACATTTCAGGAGACCTCCCCTCCTTCTTCAGGGTCTAAATATAACGGATGATAAAAAGACAAAAAAGGCACAAATTACTGCAAGAAAATGCTTTTCTGTACGGGGAATAGCCAGAATCCACAAAATCAGCTGTGCGGCAGAGCTGTGTACATCTCAGGACTGGATGGACCAATACAAAAACTTCAGCAGGCATATTTAGCCATTTTCTCAAAATTCAGCTTTAACAGAATAGACGGAAGAGACGAACTACCAAAAGCTGACAGTTTTAGTACCTGAACCCTGACTATTCCGGCCACCACACCCGGGTTAGGTTACGGGACGCGAGCGTTGATGTCACCGAGGAGAAGATGACGCAGAATTGTAAACTAGACACACAGACTTGTAATACCTCCACCGGCAGTTCTGAGCCGTGCGTTGGGGGGGGGCAACACAGTGAGGGCCTATCACAAACGTCCAAATTATTAAAAAAAACAGCATTGCAGCAGGGGCCCCCAACACGGCACTAAGGGTACCAGGAGAAAATACTTTTACTTACCTTATCCCTCGCAAGCATCAGAATGGGGAAGAAAGGGGATTGAAGTGACTTTGACCGTGGCATGGTTGTTGGTGGCAGATGGGCTGGTCTGAGTATTTCAGAAACTGCTGATCTCCTGGGATTTTCCCGCACAACCATCTCTAGGGTTTACAGAGAATGGTCCAAAAAAGGGAAAATATCCAGTGAGGGGCAGCTGTGTGGAGGAAAATGCCTTGCTGAGGTCAGAGGAGAATGGGCAGACTGGTTGAAGATGATAGAAAGGCAACAGTAACTCAAATAACCACTCGTTACAACCAAGTATGCAGAATACCACCTCTGAACGCACATGTCCAACCTTGAAGCAGATGGGCTCCTGTCAGCTAAGACTAGGAAATGGAGGCTACAATTCGCACAGGCTCACCAAAATTGGACCATAGAAGATTGGAAAAATGTTGCCTGGTCTGATGAGTCTGGATTTCAGCTGCAACATTCAGATGGTCGGGTCAGCATTTTGTGTAAACAACATGAAAGCATGGATCCATCCTGCTTTGTATTAATGGTTCAGGCTGGTGGTGTCATGGTGTGGTGGATCCATCCTGCCTTGTATCAATGGTTCAGGCTGGTGGTGGTGGTGGCATGGTGTGGTGGATCCATCCTGCCTTGTATCAACGGTTCAGGCTGGTGGTGGTGGTGGTGGTGTCATGGTGTGGTGGATCCATCCTGCCTTGTATCAACGGTTCAGGCTGGTGGTGGTGGTGTCATGGTGTGGTGGATCCATCTTGCCTTGTATCAACGGTTCAGGCTGGTGGTGGTGCTGTCATGGTGTGGTGGGATCCATCCTGCCTTGTATCAATGGTTCAGGCTGGTGGTGGTGGTGTCATGGTGTGGTGGATCCATCTTGCCTTGTATCAACAGTTCAGGCTGGTGGTGGTGGTGTCATGGTGCGGTGGGATCCATCCTGCCTTGTATCAACGGTTCAGGTTGGTGGTGGTGGTGGTGGTGGTGGTGTCATGGTGTGGTGGATTCATCCTGGCTTGTATCAATGGTTCAGGCTGGTGGTGGTGGTGTCATGGTGTGGTGGATCCATCCTGCCTTGTATCAACGGTTCAGGCTGGTGGTGGTGTCATGGTGTGGTGGGATCCATCCTGCTTTTTATCAATGGTTCAGGCTGGTGGTGGTGGTGGTGTCATGGTGTGGTGGATCCATCCTGCCTTGTATCAATGGTTCAGGCTGGTGGTGGGGGTGTCATGGTGTGGGGGAGATTTTCTTGTCACTAACAAGGCGAGCCTAATAAAGCGGCCCGTGAGTTTAAATGTCCTGGATCGCAAGTGGTTGTATCAGGATGATGGCATGCTCAATTTTAAGTCTTGACATGTTTGGTATCTATTTACTCGACACAACTTCATCTTTTATATTTTAACATAAATGGGGTATTATATTGTGTTTGTGTACGCTAAAATTCATTTTATACTGATCCAAATACTTCAATATTTTAAGTCATTGAACAGGAACACACAAAGATCAGGAATTCCAATATTTTCAGAAATAGCTGCTTCCATAGCTCCCTCAGTGCAGGTGTCCCTTTAAATACGGGAACATAAGACCGGCGGGCCCACACATGTTGACACCAAAGGCTGAGCTCAGTGTTACCTGGCCATGACCTTTCCTGTAGCGGCATCACCTATACACAAGGACTATACATTCCATTCATACATAATTGATAGAAGAAAAGATTCCTTGAATAACTCATCTGTGTTCCAAGAAGCTCCTATCAGTTACACAAACATCAATCATTCCTTAGGTTTGGGTGGAGCTGAAGTGCTGATCCTGAGTCTGGTCCTTATTACGGCCTGGGACCTAAGGGACACCTCCTTCCATATCCTACATGTCTATGGATGTTAGCCCAGCTCTCAGGTCTGGAAGAAGTCTGGTCATTACTACGGACTAGGACCTGAGGGACACCTCCTTCCATACCTTGCATGTCTATGGATGTTAGCCCAGCTCTCAGGTCTGGAAGAATTTGAGGTGTTGATCCCAAGTCCGGTCCTTACTACGGTCTGGAACCTAAGGGAAACCTCCTTCCATATCCTACATGTCTATGGATGGTAGCCCACTCTCAGGACTGGAAGTCGTCTGGTCATTACTATGGCCTAGGACCTAAGGGACACCTCCTTCCATACCCTGCATGTCTATGGATGTTAGCCCAGTTCTCAGGTCTGGAAGAAGTTGAGGTGTTGATCTCAAGTCCGGTCCTTAATACGGTCTGGAACCTAAGGGAAACCTCCTTCCATATCCTATGTGTCTATGAATGGTAGCCCACTCTCAGGACTGGAAGAAATCTGGTCATTACTACGGCCTAGGACCTAAGGGACACCTCCTTCCATACCCTGCATGTTTATGGATGTTAGGCCGGTTCTCAGGTTTGGGTGGAATTGAAGTGTGGATCCCGAGTATGTTCACTGCTTTGGCCCGCGACCTAAGGGGGACTTCCTTCCATATCCCACATGTCTATGGGCGTTAGTCCAGCTCAGCTCCTCACTTTACCAGGGACTTCCTCATGTACGTATTTCTATGGACAATCATCCTGAGTACAGATATTCTGTGCCTTTATGTGGATTCTCCACAAGAACACATTTGGAACAATAGGAAAGAAGGAGCGCCTGATATCCAAAAGAATGCAAGTCTGATAGATGAAAAGGCGTTTATTGACAATAGCAACAAGTACATTACTAACGCGTTTTGGGAGAAAGGACTCTCCCTTCTTCAGGCCTACTGAACAAGTATGAAAAATATACAGAAAACACACACACACACACACCTAGATGGATGGATGGATAGAGAAAGGAATAGATAGATAGATAGATAGATAGATGAGAGAGAGAGAGATAATAGATAGATAGATAATAGATAGATAGATAGATAAATAGATAGATGAGAGAGATAATAGATAGATAGATAGATAGATAGATAGATAGATAATAGATAGATAGATAGATAATAGATAGATAGATAATAGATAGATAGATAGATAGATAGATAGATAGATAGATAATAGATAGATAATAGATAGATAGATAGATAGATAGATAGATAGATGATAGATAGATAGATAGATAGATAGATAGATAGATAGATAGATAGATAGATAGATAGATAATAGATAGATAGATAGATAGATAGATAGATAGATAGATAGATAGATAGATAAATAGATAGATAGATAGATAGATGATAGATAGATAGATAGATAATAGATAGATAGATAATAGATAGATAGATAATAGATAGATAGATAATAGATAGATAGATAGATAGATAGATAGATAGATAATAGATAGATAGATAGATAATAGATAGATAGATAATAGATAGATAGATAATAGATAGATAGATAATAGATAGATAGATAGATAGATAGATAGATAGATAATAGATAGATAGATAGATAGATAGATAGATAGATAGATAGATAGATAGATAGATAGATAGATAGAGAACATAGAACATAATATTGAATATGTAAAAGCAAAAATACAAACAGGTAATCACAAGGTAAACTATTTTGTAAGATCATAAAAAAGTACATCAAGAGTTCATGATCACGATCAAAATATTCACAACAGAAATAATATCAATAATAATAATAATGATACCAACCATAATAATAGTAATCATTACGCCAGAAAAATATGCATTAGAAATATCTACAAATAATAATGATAATAATAATGTATAATTAAACAATTCTTTATTTTTATTGTGATTATTTGTACACAATCCTTTTTTTTGGCTCAGCTTGTAGACATTTCTAATGCAGATTTTTCTGGCTTAATTACTATTATTATGGTTGGTATCATTACTATTGTTGATATTATTTCAATTGTGACTATTTTGATTGTGATCACGAACTCCTGATATACAGTGTGTGTATATATATATATATATACACACTTTTGTATAATTTTTTTTCTAATCTTGCTAAATATTTTATCTTGGGATTACCTGTTTGTTTTTTTACTTTTTACATATTTGATATCATGTTCTAGGTTTTATATATATATATATATATATATATATATATATATATATAAATATATATAAATATTTTTTTCTTTTTCCTGTATATTTTTCATACTTGTTCAATATCCCTGAAGAAGGGAGAGACCTTTCTCCTGAAACACATTGGCTTGATGTACTTGTCACTATTCTCAGTAAATGCCTGTTAATCTATCATCAGACTTGCATTCTTTCGAACATCGGGCTCTCCTTCTTCCCTATTATTCCAGGTCTATGTGTGGAAACAGCCTTACGTCTGTACCAGGTAGGCAGCAACCAAAATCCTAAGAGGGTTTACCACCAATATCCAACCGACTGCAGGGACATCTCCCTACCCACCCACACAACCATCCACCTATGACCGGTACCATACGAATAAATGGAAGTGTGGAGTTTGATGAGCAACAGATATCAGAACAGATTCCTTACAGTAATGGAAATCTGGGGGGGGGGTCAAATTTGCTTCACTTCACTCAACATGGAGACCTCAGATGCCATCGATTAACCAGCCTGAAACATTCCCAGGTCCTGTTTGTGCTACCCAATATCGCCTGGCATGTGTCAGGGCTGGACAATCGCTATAATGCCCCAGTGCCCAACTTACAACTCTTTGGGTCTTCATATTTGAAAGGGGTGGGGTGACCTCAGAAGCCAAAAGCAATGGGGATGGGCCCAACTGGACACCTTGGGGTACATTAAGGATAGTGAGAAAGGTGAAAATTGGGGTTCCAGGAAGGTATAAGTGCAGCCTGGTGGCAAATGCTTGTCTGTTTAAGGGGCTTCACACTGCCAGGGTGGCTTTGTAGGAGTCTAAACTGCACGTCAGTGATGATGGATGGACATTTATTGAGGAGTGTTATAGCTGAATGTGAAGGGAGGAATGTAAAGTGAAGTGGGGGACTATGAAGTAAAGGGGGGGATATGTGAATGGGGGCTGTGATGTCTGATGTAAGTAGCGAACTGTGACATATATATAGGGGGGGGGTGTGATAAGAATGGGGGCTGGGGGGTATGATGTAAGTAGTGGACTGTAATATACATATATATATATATATATATATATATATATATGGGTGGGAGGGGCTGTGATGTCTGATGTAAATAGGAAACTGTGAGACACGACATGTGTGTGTGTATATATGTGTGTATATATAGGGGGGGGGGGAATGACTGACTGTGAATGACTGTGATGTCTGATGTAAGTAGGGAACTGTGACATATATGGGGGGGGGGGGGGTGGCTGTGATGAGAATGGGGGCTGTGATGTCTGATATAAGCAGTGGACTGTAATATACATACATATATACATACATATATATATATATATATATATATATATATGGGTGGGAGGGGCTGTGATGTCTGATGTAAATAGGAAACTGTGAGACACGACGTGTGTGTGTGTGTGTGGGGGGGTCGGCTGTGATGAGAATGAGGGCTGTGATGTCTGATGTCAGTAGGGGACTGTGATATATTAGGAAGGGGGAGGCGAACTGTGATGTGAATGGGGGCTGTGATGTCTGATGTAAGTAGGGAACTGTGATGTATTAGGAAGGGGGAGGGGAACTGTGATGTGAATGGGGGCTGTGATGTCTGATATAAGTATGGGACTGTGATATATTAGGAAAGGGGGGTGGCTGTGATGTCTGATGTAAGTAGGGGACTGTGATGTATTAGGAAGGGGGAGGGGAACTGTGATGTGAATGGGGCCTGTGATGTTTGATGTAAGTAGGGGACTGTGATTTTGGAAGGGGGGGGAGGGGTGGCACACAAACATGCAATAGGGACCTCTGCTGGAATAACATTTTACGGACTGACCCTCCATGATTATTAATTCCATACCCCTGATCTATACCAAATTGAAGAACTGTGATATGAAGGGGGACAGGTATGGCACATAAATATTTACATTGGATCAGTAACTATGTCAAAACTGCCATACCTAACCCTCAGCTTTAAAGATGAAGTTAAGCGAGAATTAAAAAAAAAAAAAAAAAATCCCTTTCTGATACCCCTGACTAAAATGTAGTGGAACCAATTGCCTTCAGAAGTCACCTAATTAGTAAATAGAGTATCACTGTGTGTCATGTGATCTCAGTATAAATCCAGCTGTTCTGTGGAGCCCTCAGAGGTTTGTCAGAGGACATTATGAACAAACAACATCATGAAGACCAAAGAACACATCAGACAGGTCAGGGATAAAGTTGTGGAGACATTTAAAGCAGGGTTAAGTTATACAAAAAAATCTAAGCTCTGACCATCTCACGGAGCACTGTTCTATACATCATCCAAAATGGGAAGAGTACGGCACAACTGCAAACCTACCAAGACATGGCCATCCACCTAAATTGACCAGCCGGGCAAGGAGAGCATTCATCAGAGAAGCAGCCAAGAGGCCCATGGGAACTCTGGAGGAGCTGCAGAGATCACAGCTCAGGGGGGAGAATCTGTCCACAGGACAACTATTAGTCGTGCACTCCACAAATCTGGCCTTTATGGGAGAGTGACAAGAAGAAAGCCATTGTTGGAAGAAAGCCATAAGAAGTCCTGTTTGCAAGAAGCCATGTGGGGGACACAGCAAACGTGGAAGAAGGGCCTCTGGTCAGAGGAGACCAACATTGAACTCTTTGGCCTAAAAGCAAAGCACTATGTGTGGCTAAAAACTAACACTGCACATCACCCTGAACACACCAACCCCACCGTGAAACATGGTGGTGGCAGCATCACGTGGTAGGGATGCTTTTCTTAGGCAGGGACAGGGAAGCTGGTCAGAGTTGATGGGAAGATGGATGGAGCCAAATACAGGGCAATCTTAGAAGAAAACCTGTTAGAGTCTGCAGAAGACATGAGACCGGGGCGGAGGTTCCCCTTCCAGCAGAACGATGACCCGAAACATCCAGCTGGAGCTACAATGGAATGGTTCAGATCAAAGCATCTTCATGTGTTAGAATGGCCCAGTCACAGTCCAAACCGAAACCTAATGGAGAATCTGTGGCCAGACTTGAAAATTGCTGTTCCCAGATGCTCTCCATCCAATCTGACAGCTTGAGGGATTCTGCAAAGAAGAATGGGCAGAAATGTCCCTCTCTAGATGTGCAAAGAGACATCCCCAAAAAGACTTGCAGCTGGAATTGCAGCCAAAGGGGGTCCTACAAAGTATTGACTCCGGGGGGCCGAATACAAATGCAGCCACACGTTTCACAGATTTATTGGTCACAAATGTTGGAAACCATTTCTCATTTTCATTCCACTTCACAATTATGTGACACTTTGTGTCGGTCCATCACATCCAATCCCAATAAATACATTGACGGTTTTGGTTGTAACATGACAAAATATGGAAAATATCAAGGGGAAGGAAGAATTTTTCAAGGCTCTGTATATGTCAGCATTTCTTGTACACCATTCAAACCAAATTCAGGTTGGCAGCATGCCGGATAGGTTGGGGTTTAGATAGAAAGAGATGAATGACCACTTACTTATATCTCATGCCGGTCTTGCGGGCGGTGCAGTCGTCCAAGGACAGTCCATGCATTTTCAGGAACTCCTCCATGTTCTTGGCGTGTGCCGCCACCCTGACATCGCGGAGGCGCTGCAGCTCCACCACATCCACCTGATGGACCTGGTTAATGCCCCAGTCCGAATGGTACCTACTGAGCACGCTTTTCAAGCTCCCGCTGTATGACATGGACAGCATCTTGCTGTCCGGCCTGGGAATCTGTGGATTTTCCAGATGGACAGATTTAGACGGCTTGCGGGTCCGTTTAACGGACGAAACTCTGTAGTCATTACAGGTCGCTCTCTGAGCAACAAACATAATTCTGAGCTGGTGATCAAAGAAGGAAGCTCGAAGAATGACAATACCGAAAACCAAAACGAAATAAAAGGAAAACTTTCAAAAGCAAACTAGAGAAGATAGCTGGAGATCCGACTAATTAATGGACCTTTCTATCCTCTCTTTGTCCGGGACACCAAAGAGACATGTACACATGCATGTCATTGGTCACCGTATCCCGACGGGTAAATGGATCTAGTCTCAAGAACTTAGGCAGAACAATGCAAGGTGAACCTGATAGGTCCCAACAAAGACAACGTAGTAAACTACAGTCACTTAAGAAGCAAAATAAAAAAAGAAGGGGAGCACTTCATGCATAACAGAGGGCTCTTAGGAAATGCATCGTGCCAATTAGACTTTCAGGACATGCAGATTAAATAATATCTACCACGGCTCAGCAGATGGGGTTACATTCCTGAAATACAAATATAGTCTACAAGAGTTTTTGTTTTTTCTTAGATAGACTTCAGAATTTTTTACAGATATAATAAGTTGGTGATACCATGAAATTAATCCTCCAGTTTTTCTAATAGCTTCTATTCAGTCAAAGGGGTAGCTGATCAATCCTTCAATCCTCTGATTTTCAAGGTGTTCCCACATTTCCTTTGGCAAAAGTACTTTCTAACTTGTTATGGTTCTATCTTTGGGTCCTCCAAATGGTTTTCTATAGGACCCTTAACACATGCCAGGATTTTGTTAACCTTTACAGCAGCACCTTGACATGGGGTGCCCTTGCTATCTTGTCTAGGTTTGTAGAATTGTGAAATTAGATCTAAACCACATGTGTCAAACACAAGGCCCTTGGGTCAAATCCGGCTTGCAAGGCCATTTCATGTGGCCCTCACACCTTCTGCAGCTAAGGCACCCCTTCATCTCCACCCTATCTCAGCAGTAGAGGGGAGAACAGAACTCCTCCTACAGGTACTGCACCTCTCTATGCAGCTGCAGCACCCCCCGCCTCGACCTCCCCTGGTCTCAGCATTCAGAAGACACCAGCAGCTGACCAACCCTCCTCTGGTCCTCCACCAGACCCTTCACTTCCTGCTTTCCAGATCTGCCCCCAGCTTCTTCCCAACAGCAGCACAAGGTAAGGGGGATGCACTGTAATGTAAGGAAGTGTGGGGGACTCTTTGTCTTCTGATGGTGGAGGGGCTCTTAAAATCCAATGGAAGAGGGTGCTTTGGACCAGTGTTTCTCAACCTTTTTTCAGTCAAGGCACCTTTTAAAATAATGGACAGTCTTGAGGCACCACATTCTAAAATGTGGAAAACTATTCCAACAGCAACATCCACACATGTAGGACACCCAACATTCGAGTTGATTTATCCTTCCAAAGCCAATACACTTTTGCACACTGGTACTGACTAGTATTCCAGTGTTTCTCTTCTCCCTCAGTTTTTCTCCATCACTGAGCTAATGTGACCCCAGCACTGAAGAAAAAGGGCAGGCAAAGGTCAAACCAGGATGCTGTGCAGGCAGCTGACATCCTCCTTATCAACTGATGATGTCATTGGCTGTCAGGATGCTGACGGCTAGAAGGTCATAATGGTGCACAATGAAAACCTGTGGCTTTGTGTAACTAAAAGGCGAGCTGGTTCCACCCGCTGGCTTGTATACAAGTTTTTGCCAATTTTTAGACATTTTGCCAAGGCACCCCTGAAGGAACCTCAAAGCACCCCAGGGTGCCTGGGCACCCTGGTTGAGAAACGCTGCTTTGGACATCTAGTCTTACAGATACAACCAGTCCTTTGAGGGCAACCATACTGTTGATGACTAATAACTAGTGCTAGTATGTACCAACACAAACTAAAGTAAAATACTGGTTTACACCTTGTTTTGCCTTTCATTGTTAAGCTCCTGTAGACTCTTTGCAGCCTCTTCATGTCTACATGCATATGCAAGTGCAGTAGGATTCACTGAAGGGGGTTCACAGAAAATCAATTGAGACCAGACCTTTATGGAGTTTTCATGTATGTTGGACTTTATCGTGAGGGGGTGGTCTGCATCATGGGGACAAAAACTTACAGTCAAGGTTTGTAGTTACAGCAGGGTAAGCAAAGTAGGGCCCACCCAAATGAATTCATAGAAAACCTATGGAAACCAGACCTTTAGAGAATTATCATGGGTATTGGTCTACGTCATGGGGGAATATACGGGATGGTATACACCGTGGGCACAAAACCTTACAGCCATGGTTTGCAGTTACAGTAAGGCAAGCAAGCTAGGGTCCACTAAAGTGAGTTCACTGGAAACACATGGAGACCCAATGTTTAGGGAGTTATCACGAGTATCAGTCTACTTCAGTGGCACAAAATCTGATTAGTAAGGTTTGTAGTTACAGTAAGGTAATCAAGGTAGGGTTCACTGAAGTGAGTTAATAGGAAACCTATGGAGACCAGACCTTTAGGGAATAATCATGGGTGTCAGACTACATCACGGGGGGAAATGGGGGATAGCATACACCATGGACACAAAACCTTAACACCAAAGTTCATAGTAACAATAAGGTAAGCAAGGTGGGGTTCAGTAAAGTGAGTTCATATGAATCGCATGGAGACCTGACATTTAGAGAGTTATCAAGAGTGTCAGTCTACGTCATGGTATAAACCCATACAACCAGGGTTCATAGTTACAGTAAGGTAAGCAAAGTAAGGACCACAGAAGTGAGTTCAAAGGAAACCAATGGAGACCAGACCTTTAGGGATTTATCATGGGTGTTGGTCTGCTTCACAAGGGTAAAGGAGGTGATAGATATCAGTCTACATCATGAATGGGCGGTCTACAGCATGGGTAGAAAACCTTACAACCAAGGTTTGTATTTACAGTAGGGTAATCAAGGTAGGGTCCACTGAAGTGAGTTCACAGAAAACCCATGAAGACCAGACCTTTAGGGAGTTGTCATGGATGTCTGTTTATGTTACGAGGGGACAGACTACGTCATGGGCACTCAAGTGAGTTCAAAGGAAGCACATGGAGACCAAATGTTTAGGGAGTTATCATGAGTGTCAGTCTTTGTCATGGGCACAAAACCTTAGATCCAAGGTTCATAAGCACAGTAGGGTAAGAAAGGTAGGGTCCACTAAAGGAAGTTAAAAGGAATGTTGTAGAGATCAGATCTTTAGGGAGTTATCATAGGTGTTGGTGTGCTTCATTAGGGGAAGGGAGGTGTCTATGCCATGGGCACAAAAGCTTACAACCAAGGTTTGTAGTTACAGTATGGTAATCAAGGTAGGGTCCACTAAGAAGAGTTAACAGAAAACCCTGATCTGAAGATCAGACCTTCAGGGAGTTGTCATGGACGTCTATCTACACCACGAGGGGGCAGACTACATCCTGGGTCCAAAACCTTACAACCAAGGTTCATAGTTACAGTACGGTAAGTAGGGTAGGGTCCACAGGTTATCATGCATGTCATTCTACATCAGAAGGCGGTTGTCTACGTCATGGACACAAAACTTTACAATCAATGTTTAGGGTCCACTAAAGTGAATTCATAGGAAATCCATGGCACCCAGACCTTTAGGGAATTATCATGGGTGTCATTCTACATCATGGAGGAAAAGGGGAGGTGGTCTACACTATGGCCACAAAAAAATTACAAACCAGGTTAAAAGTTACAGTAGACCAGATTTGTAGGGAGTTATTACAGATACCAATCTACGTTATGAGGGGGTGGTTTACGGCATGACCACAAAATCTTAAAACCGAGGTTCATAGTTACAGTAGAGTAGGCAAGGTAGGGTCCACTGAAGTAACTTCATAGGAAACCCATGGAGACCAGACCTTTAGGGAGTTGTCATGGGTGTCGTTTAGGACACTTGAGAGCTTTTCATTATTCATAAAGTCAGGTCTTGACCTACAAAGGAGCGGTTATAGGATTTCTCTTTGGTCTGGATAGAGTGGACAACCTTTAAAACTCTTTTTCAGCTTTAAGGTTTTGTGCCCATGACGTAGTCTGCCCCCTCATGATATGGGTAGACATCCATGACTCCTCCCTAAAAGTCTGGTCTTCATGGATATTCTATTGCCATCACCCTCGCTGTCTTAATGACCATTGTCGTTGTCTCACCTGCAGCATTGGATTTGCCCTTACTTTAGGCAGAATTCCTTCCACTTACTGCTGCATCTACACGGCAGGAAGGGAAAGGAAATCCTCTCAACCCCCACTCCCAAATAAAAGAAAAAATGTGAGCAGTTTTTGTGACGGGAGTCACTTTGGGTGGGGGGCCCATGGAACACATCTCACTTTGAAGAGCTGGGGAGACCCCTGTCTCAGCTCCCCATATCCCTATTATGTGCAAGTCACCCTGTGCCTGTTAGGGGTACAGGGTGATCTGTCCTAACATTGGGGTGGGAGGGTTGTTGATTGTTTAATGCCATGTGGTTGCATCCCATTGTTCTATTGTGTGTCTTGCTTGGGATCAAACTATTATTGGATGTATGTGTTTGTGTATTGGCTTGGTGGGGTGTGTTACCAGCAGCCCTCCCTCCTGATGGGACTGTCTGTTGGTGTGTCTCTTGTTACTAAAGGTAGATTGCCCCGCCCTGTGTCATTATGCAGGGAGGGGGGCTTGTTCCCTTGAATGTATATAACTTGTATCTGTGTTAAAATTGTCTATTTCCTGGTTTACTTCAAGACTGGTGTCGTCTAGTCTTGTATGGTCTGCTGTGGTGTCTGTGGTCGGTGTTTGGATGGGGAAGCGGTATTCTAACCCAAGTACCCAAGTGCAGTCTGGGGACAGTTCCATTACAGCTTTAAACACTCAACTAAAAAAAAAACTAAAAAAAAAAAAAAAAAAAAAACTTCTGGCCTTAAACAAACTGCAGAAAGCTGACCCATCTCGTACCGTGCTTGACACCCATTCTGAATAATTACCATTATAACTTGTTTACCATCCCCCAACCAGCTGCCTAATTATATTATAAATTGCCATTTTCAGTGAAGACACGGCTTTGATCTCCTTCGATGTAGAAGATAATGTACTGCAGTTAATTCAATACTTTGTTCGGTAATGAGGGGAAAGGCACAGAAATGTCATCCGGGTACAGATGCTAATTGAGGATTGTTTTCTTCCAAGAATCCAGAATGTGACCAACCTAAGATCGCGTTTTCCCAGTTCACCGACGGGACAAAGGGCGACCGCGAGTAATCCGCATACAAAAAGACGGCCATGTCTAACGGCACAATGGTAACATCTAATAATCGTCATCGAATTTCAGGATTCGTAAAGCCCATATCCAGGCTTTTCGAAACTTTCGGAAGCTGATATCAATGCGCATTTAGGTACTTAGGATGGCTGCATGCACAAACATAATGGTTTTATTTTCATTGACTGGATGACAGGTTTGATCTCCATTCAGCTTCCAGATGTATAGAAATGCAAAACTTATTTTTTTGTCAATTCTAGATGGAGTGGGGGAGGGGCAGAACCTCTATCATGCCTCCATTGTTCTGTGCACCCTGCAATGCTCTACCTGTCCAGGTAATGATCCTCGCCACAACAAAAGGTGAGGGGTGAGCCGAAAATGTGTGAGTTGTCACCAGAGCGAGGAGCGAAGAGAAATCACCCAACTGGAACATCTGTTCTGATGACAACGGTCCCAGATAGGAATTCCTCCGACTTTAGTGAGATTTCCTCTCATTTCCGGTTGCATCTCTGGGACAGGAAGTGAAGGGGAATACGTACCGGGACAGACAGCAACATATAACATGATTGGGGGTTTTAACACTCAGGGGTCTCCAAACCAGGGGCGGACTGACAACTCACGGGGGCCCCCGGGCAATAGGGGATCATGGGGCCCCTGTGTCCTTACCCAAACTCAAAAAAACCTATGAAAAATGTACCAGGGGCATCTCATGGGGCCCCCTACTGACCCCAAATGGTCATTCCGCCCCTGCTCCATATTTTTCAGTATGAGAACCACATTGTATATTTTACAAGAATCAGTCCCCTTTACATTAGCATGCCCACCCTAGTCCCCCCTTACATCGGGGTCCTGATTAGAGTCCTCTATTATATAAGGGTCCTCATAAGAGTAGCCACATACATGGAGGGTCCCCATCAGAGCCCCCCCCTTACATCAGCACCCTTATTCGAGTCCCTCCTTACATCAGGATTCCCATCTGAATCCCCCTTACATCAGAATCCCTATTTGAGTACCCCTTTACATCACTGTCCCCATTCAAGTCCCTCTTACATCACAATCCTTGTCTGAGTTCCTCCTTACATCAGAATCCCTGAGTGCCCCCTTATATCACTGTCCCCATTCAAGTCCCCTTTACATCACGATCCCTGTCCGAGTCCCCCTTACATTAGAATCCCTGAATCCCCCTTACATCACTGTTCCCATTCCAGCCCCCCTTACATTATCATCCCTGTCCAAGTCCCCTTTACATCAGAATCCCTGAGTCCCCCCTTACATCACTGTCCCCATTCAAGCCTCCTTTACATCAGAATCCCTGTCCAAGACTCCTTTACATCAGAATCTCTGAGTCCCCCTTACATCACTGTCCCCATTCAAGCCCCCCTTACATCACGATCCCTGTCCGAGTCCCCTTTACATCCGAATCCCTGAGCCCCCTCCCCTTACATCATTGTCTCTATTCAATTCCCCCTTAGATCACTGTCCCCATTCAAGCCTCCGGGGAGAGCGGATATAGTGAATGCGGGGTCCGGGGAGAGCAGATATAGTGAATGCGGGGTCCGGGGAGAGCAGATATAGTGAATGCGGGGTCCGGGGAGAGCAGATATAGTGAATACGGGGTCCAGGGAGGGCGGATATAGTGAATGCAGTGTCCGGGGAGAGCGGATATAGGGAATGCAGTGTCCGGGGAGAGCGGATATAGGGAATGCGGGGTCCGGGGAGAGCGGATATAGTGAATGCGGGGTCCGGGGAGAGCGGATATAGTGAATGCGGGGTCCGGGGAGAGCGGATATAGTGAATGCGGGGTCCGGGGAGAGCGGATATAGTGAATGCGGGGTCCGGGGAGAGCGGATATAGTGAATGCGGGGTCCGGGGAGAGCGGATATAGTGAATGCGGGGTCCGGGGAGAGCGGATATAGTGAATGCGGGGTCCGGGGAGAGCGGATATAGTGAATGCGGGGTCCGGGGAGAGCGGATATAGTGAATGCGGGCTGAACAGATCCTGTAAATGACCATTAGGTGACGCTATCACCATCTGAAATGGCTTCTCATTGGCTTGGATCACACCCCGCTATGTAATCAGTTTCCGCTTCTTCCTCATTAAAAAAAAAAATGATGAGAGCAGCATTAACAAGAGAATGAAATTCCATATCAGCATCCGGAACGCCTTTCAGGATCCATTACGGCGGTCAGAAGTGCAGACTAATTTGCGGTGTCAGATAAGCGCAGCGAGGCATTTGGAAAAGTGTTCCTCGGCTTCACCTTACAGCGATCAATAGTCATTAACCTGCGGGGAGGTTCCTGTAAAGGACTGTTCCGGCTTCCTGGAAGAGGAGAGAGCGGCGCGGCGTCTCCGAACTGCGCTCAGACGCCGCCACATTGGACTGATATATACATTATCCCAGCCCCCCCCGGATGGAAAACACTTTGTTTATTCAGCATAGTGGAATCATATGGCGTGGGGGGGAAAAAGGTCTTGCAGCACTGGGGTCCTGGGTGCAATTCTTGCTGGAAACATTTCCAAAAACCTTTAGTCGATAGGCAGGACGCACGCAAAAACAGAAATGAGGGGTCTATTTATTAAAATATATATATTAGTTGGACGAGTTGTCCCCGTATTTTCTGTAATAGATTCATTCCCATGATCGTCGGCTCCATCTCCTGGCCAATATGGTATAGTTTTCTGCACTACCTCAATGCTGGCAACTAGGTGGCGCTGACAACCACAGGAATTCATCTATTATAGAAAATACAGAGAAAATCTGCCCAGCCTGCAGGAATCTGTGACATTCATCCAACCAGGGGCGGACTGACAACTCATGGGGCCCCTGGGCAATAGGGGATCATGGGGCCCCTGGGCAATAGGGGATCATGGGGCCCCTGTGTCCTTGCCCACACTCAAAGCAAACCCAAAAAAGCCTATAAAAGGTACCAGGGGCATTTCATGGGGCCCCCTACTGACCCTGGGCCCTCGGGGAGTGCCCAAGTGCTCGAATGGTCAGCCCGCCCCTACATCCAACCAACGTTTTACAAATAGACCCCATAGATTGTCAAGCTAATAGGGAATCTTCCAGGTCCACACAATTCGCCGATAAATGAATCATCGGCTTAGAAGAAGCGAGCAGAGATGGGGAATGATGACATCGCTGGCGGCAAGGTCACTTCAGGTCAGCAATTCGCCAAGCACTGAATTCGATCAATAATCATCATACCCATCCACTGCACATACTGCCCACCATCATACCCTCCACACCCATCCACTGCACATACTGCATACCCTCCACACCCATCCACTGCACATACTGCCCACCCTCATACCCTCCACACCCATCCACTGCACATACTGCCCACCCTCATACCCTCCACACCCATCCACTGCACATACTGCCCACCATCATACCCTCCACACCCATCCACTGCACATACTGCCCACTTTCATACCCTCCACACCCATCCACTGCCCATACTGCATACCCTCCACACCCATCCACTGCACATACTGCCCACCCTACCCTCCACTGCACATACTGCCCACCATCATACCCTCCACACCCATCCACTGCCCATACTGCATACCCTCCACACCCATCCACTGCACATACTGCCCACCATCATACCCTCCACACCCATCCACTGCACATACTGCATACCCTCCACACCCATCCACTGCACATACTGCCCACCCTACCCTCCACACCCATCCACTGCACATACTGCCCACCATCATACCCTCCACACCCATCCACTGCACATACTGCCCACCATCATACCCTCCACACCCATCCACTGCACATACTGCCCACCATCATACCCTCCACACCCATCCACTGCCCATACTGCATACCCTCCACACCCATCCACTGCACATACTGCCCACCCTACCCTCCACACCCATCCACTTCACATACTGCCCACCGTCATACCCTCCACACCCATCCACTGCACATACTGCACACCCTCATACCCTCCACACCCATCCACTTCACATACTGCCCACCGTCATACCCTCCACACCCATCCACTGCACATACTGCCCACCGTCATACCCTCCACACCCATCCACTTCACATACTGCCCACCGTCATACCCTCCACACCCATCCACTGCACACCCTCATACCCTCCACACCCATCCACTGCACATACTGCCCACCGTCATACCCTCCACACCCATCCACTGCACATACTGCCCACCCTCATACCCTCCACACCCATCCACTTCACACCCTCATACCCTCCACACCCAACCACTTCACATACTACACACCCTCATACCCTCCACACCCATCCACTGCACATACTGCCCACCATAATACCCTCCACACCCATCCACTGCCCACCATAATACCCTCCACACCCATCCACTGCACATACTACACACCCTCATACCCTCCACACCCATCCACTGCACATACTACACACCCTCATACCCTCCACACCCATCCACTGCACATACTGCCCACCGTCATACCCTCCACACCCATCCACTGCACATACTGCACACCCTCATACCCTCCACACCCATTCACCATACATACTGCACACCCTCATACCCTCCACTGTACATCCTCATACCCTCCACACGCATTCACCATACATACTGCACACCCTCATACCCTCCACTGCACATACCGCCCACCATCATACCCTCCACACCCATTTACTGCACACCCTCATACCCTCCACACCCATCCACTGCACATACTGCACACTGTCATTTCTTGGGGTTCCTTGAGCAATGAGCACAGGGGCGGACTGACAACTCATGGGGCCCCTGGGCAATAGGGGATCATGGGGTCCCTGTGTCCTTGCCCAAACTCAAAAAAGCCTATGAAAAAGGTACCAGGGGCATCTCATGGGGCCCCCTACTGACCCCGGGCCCTCGGGCAGTGCCCGAGATTCTAAATGGTCAGTCCGCCCCTGAATGAGCATTGTCTGCCATTCAGATAAGTTCCCACTGACACCATTGATCTTTTTAGCTATCTGTGTTTGGTGTTTAAATTGGTGTTTAAAAAAGAAAATGGAATACACTACTCAACACCAGCCAAAACATTTGTTTCAGGTTTTATGACTGTGTCCCCACTGGGATGAAATCCCTTGGCTTCCTGCGTAGGTGCCACCCTGACCCCCTAAGCCTGTGGGTGAAGGAATTTCTCTTAGAATAGAAATGTAATCCAAATATCAATCGGCCTTTACCAACGTCTGAGGACCAGTAGCTGGGGAGCCCCAGGAGATGTTCAGCAACCTAGGTGTAGCAACGAAAAAGAACGGACAAGACACTAAGGAGGGGTCACCTAATTCATACGTCTTTAAAATAATGTTTGTTTGTTTTTAATGGGATAGCACACGGTCTTCAGCATTAAATTATGGAGTTTTGACACCCAAATATAATCTGTATTTCTTTGGCGTCCAACCCAACATACAAAGGAAACCAAAAAGTGAACTTTCCACACAAAAATAAATACAGAAAAAAACATTTTGGTAAATTTACTAAAGGAGTAGGGCGAGTTCAATCTTAAGAAGTTTGAGTTCGTGAATTTAGTGAAGTATGGTTGAAACTCACTTTGCAAAATGTAACCAAATCATGGGTAAGAAAAAAAGAAAAAAAAAAAAAAAGGAGTTAAGCTCACTCATGATTGGATGATGAAAGGCAGCACAGCTTCACCCTATTCACCAAACTAAGGGGAAATCATTGAACAGCCCTGATTGATAGGTTACAGGTAAATAAATACAATTAGATATATATATATATACACACACACACACACACACACACACGCATATACACGGCTCAAAAAAATGAACGGAAGACTTTGTAATCCGAGTCTAGCATCAAGTCGATGAAACTCCCGGGATATTGATCTGGTCAGGGAAGTCGCAGAGGGGGTTGTTCATCAGTTTCAGCTGCTTTTGTATTCATGAAATTAACAGGTGCACTAGATGGGCAACAATGAGACGACCCCCAAAACGGGAATGGTGTTACAGGTGGAGGCCACTGACGTGTTTTCCCTCCTCATCTTTTCTGACTGTTTTTCACTCGCTTTGCATTTGGCCAGGGTCGGTGTCACTACTGGTAACATGAGGCCATACCTGGACCCTACAGAGGTTGCACAGGCAGTCAAACTCCTCCAGGATGGCACATCAATACATGCCATTGCCAGAAGGTTTGCTGTGTCTCCCAGCACAGTCTCAAGAGCATGGAAGAGATTCCAGGAGACAGGCAGTTACTCTAGGAGGGCTGGACAGGGCCGTAGAAAGTCCTTAACCCATCAGCAGGACCGGTATCTGCTCCTTTGTGGAAGGAGGAACAGGATGAGCCCTGCCAGAGCCCTACAAAATGACCTCCAGCAGGCCACTGGTGTGAATGTCTCTGACCAAACATCAGAAATAGACTTCATGAGGGTGGCCTGAGGGCCCAATGTCCTCCAGTGGGCCCTGTGCTCACTGCCCGGCACCATAGAGCTGGATTGGCATTTGCCATTGAACCCCAGAATTGGCAGGTCCACCACTGGCGCCCTGTGCTTTTCACAGATGAGAGCAGGTTCCCCCTGAGCACATGTGACAGACGTGAAAGGGTCTGGAGAAGCCGTGGAGAATGTTCTGCTGCCTGTAACATGGTTCACCATGACTGTTCTGGTGGTGGGTCAGTGATGGTCTGGGGAGGCATCTCCATGGAGGGTCGCACAGACCTCTACAGGCTAGACAATGGCCCCCTGACTGCCATTAGGTATCGGGATGAAATCCTTGGACCCATTGTCAGACCCTACGCTGGTGCAGTGGGTCCTGGGTTCCTCCTGGTGCAGTGGGTCCTGGGTTCCTCCTGGTGCAGTGGGTCCTGGGTTCCTCCTGGTGCAGTCGGTCCTGGGTTTCTCCTGGTGCAGTGGGTCCTGGGTTCCTCCTGGTGCAGTGGGTCCTGGGTTCCTCCTGGTGCAGTGGGTCCTGGGTTCCTCCTGGTGCAGTGGGTCCTGGGTTCCTCCTGGTGAAGTGGGTCCTGGTTTCCTCTTGGTGCAGTAGGTCCTGAGTTCCTCCTGGTGCACAACAATGCCCGGCCTCATGTGGGGAGAGTATGCAGGCAGTTCCTGGAGGATGAAGGAATTGATACCATTGAATGGCCCCCACGCTTGCCTGACCTAAATCCAATAGAACCCCTCTAGGATGTCATGTTTCGGTCCATCTGACGCCGCCAGGTTGCACCTCAGACTGTCCAGGAGCTCAGTGATGCCCTGGTCCAGATCTGGGAGGAAATCCCCCAGGACACCATCCGTGGTTTTATTAGGAGCTTCCTCTGATGTTGTCAGGCATGCATACAAGCACGTGGGGGCCACACAGACTACTGAGGGCCATTCTGAGTCAAATGGACTCGCCTGCTGCATCATTTCTTCACTTTTCGGGGTGTCTTTGAATTCAGTCCTCTGTAGGTTGATCATTTTCAATTCCATCAAACGATGGGGCGTCCTTACGTTCCTCACCCATCACCCCGTCTAGGACAGTATAGAGATCCAGCAGGAGATTCCTCCCCATTGAGATTTGATGGGTTTTCTGAGTCTTTCTTTCATTTTTTTTGAGCCGTGTATATATATATAAAAAAACAACTGGATTTTAGCTCACATATTTTTGAATGGTGGAAGCTTTATCTTATTTACGAAGATAAGGGGAGAATCAATGAACAGCCCTGATTACTAAAGGAAAAGAACAGTCTGACAAAGTGAATTTTCACTTAGGTTAGTAAAGAATGTGAATAAATACGCAATCACGGGCAATGAAAATTGAAACAACAAATTTTAAAAAACAAAAAGAACAAAAAAAAAATGAAAAAATCTAGGATTTTAGTTCACCCTCGATTGGTTATGATGGAAATCACCACAGCTTCACAGTATTTGCTAAGCTAGGGAGGAAATAATTGAACAGCCCTGATTACTCAAGAAATACTCAATTACGGGCAATGAGAATGAAAAAAATAAAAGAAAACAAAAAGAAAAAAAATGAAAAAAAAATGGAAAAAAAAAAAGTGTTTTATACATAATATATATATAAAACACAAAAAAAACAACAGGATTTTACCCTGATGATGATTGTGTTGATGATGGTGAAGTAAAAATACGGGCAAGGAGAATGAAAAAAAAAGAACAAAAAAAGAAAAAAAAGAAAAAAAAGATGGGAAAAATAAATAAATAAATATATATATAAATAAAACACAAAAAAAACAGGATTTTACCCTGATGATTGGATGACGGAAATCAGCACAGCTTCACCTTATTCGCCAAGCTAAGGCTTAGGCTAGGGAATGTGGTGAAGTAAAACGGAATTTCACTTTGTAAAGAAATACCCAATTACAGGCAAGGAGAATGAAAAAAGAATGAAAAAAAAAATGAAAAAAAGTGAAAAAAAATTTGAAAAAAAAAAAGAATTTTATATATATTATATATAAAACACAAAAAAAACAGGATTTTACCCTGATGATGATTGGAATATGGAAATCAGCACAGCGTCACCTTATTCGCCAAGCTAAGGCTTAGGTTAGGGAATGTGGTGAAGTAAAAAGGAATTTCAGTTTGTAAAGAAATACCCAATTACAGGCAAGGAGAATGAAAAAAGAATGAAAAAAAGGAAAAAAAAAAAAAAATGAAAAAAAGTGAAAAAAATTTGAAAAGAAAAAAAAGTTTTATATATATTATATATAAAACACACAAAAAAAAAACAGGATTTTACCCTGATGATGATTGTGTTGATGATGGTGAAGTAAAAATACGGGCAAGGAGAATGAAAAAAAAAAGAACAAAAAAAGAAAAAAAGATGGGAAAAATAAATAAATATATATATATATATATATATATATATATATATATATAGATATATATATATATATATATATATATATATATATAAATAAAACACAAAAAAAAACAGGATTTTACCCTGATGATTGGATGACGGAAATCAGCACAGCTTCACCTTATTCGCCAAACTAAAGGGGAAATAATTGAACAGCCCTGATTACTAAGGGAGTAGTGCGAGTTCAATCTGACAATAAGAATTTTCACTTAGCTTAGTGAATGTGGTGAAGCAAAGGGGGAATTCACTTTACAAAAAATACCCAATCATGGGCAAGGAAAAAAAAACAAAACAGGATTCTGTATCACACATGATTGGATGGTGGAAGCTCACTAAGTTAAAGGAAAATCATGGAACAGCCCCAATTACTAGAGGAATAGTGCGAGTGCAGTCTGACAAAAGTGAACTTTCACTTAGGTTAGTGAATGTGGTGAAGTAAAAAGGAATTTTACTTTGTAAAGAAATACCCAATTACGGGCAAACAGAATGGAAAAAAAAAAGAAAAAGAAAAGAAAATGAGAAAAAAAAAATGGAAAAATAATTTGAAAAAAAAGTTATATATATATAAAAATATAAGACTTTTTTTTCTTTTTTCTTTTCATTTTCTTTCTTATATATATATATATATATATATATATATACACATAAAAATCACAAAAAAACAGGATTTTACCCAGATGATGATTGGATGATGGAAATCAGCACAGCTTCACCTTATTCGCCAAGCTAAGGCTTAGGCTAGGGAATGTGGTGAAGTAAAACGGAATTTCACTTTGTAAAGAAATACCCAATTACAGGCAAGGAGAATGAAAAAAGAATGAAAAAAAAAAATGAAAAAAAGTGAAAAAAAATTTGAAAAAAAAAAGAATTTTATATATATTATATATAAAACACAAAAAAAACAGGATTTTACCCTGATGATAATTGGATTATGGAAATCAGCACAGCTTCACCTTATTCGCCAAGCTAAGGCTTAGGTTAGGGAATGTGGTGAAGTAAAAAGGAATTTCAGTTTGTAAAGAAATACCCAATTACAGGCAAGGAGAATGAAAAAAGAATGAAAAAAATGAAAAAAAAAAAAAATGAAAAAAAGTGAAAAAAATTTGAAAAGAAAAAAAAGTTTTATATATATTATATATAAAACACACAAAAAAAAAACAGGATTTTACCCTGATGATGATGATTGGATGATGGAAATCAGCACAGCTTCACCTTATTTTCCAAGTTAAAGGTGAAATGATTGAACAGCCCTGATTGATGGGTTACTGTTTTTTTTCACACATTACTTTTCTTTAATTTAAAAAAAATAAAATAACTACATAAATAAAAGATACATTTTGCCAACCCAAGATAAAAGCTTTCTCGTTCTCTCCAGACACACCGTATAGATGGACTCTAATGATCTAAACAGGAATAATTGCATCAGCTGGTCTCTTAGAAGCAGTTTGCCAAGTTGTAACCCAATGCTAGGAAGCTGTATTGCCGGTAAAATATCCATTTATCAACCTGTCAATAACTACAAAAAAAAAACCCTGTTAGAGCGGCTGACTTGGTGGAATGCGCTCCGCGGTGCCCTTAGCGATGTCACAAATCCTGAAATTCTATGCAACTTCCAAAAGATGCCTCCCAAGTAACAATACATTGGTAGCCACCAATACCAATTATAGAATAAAGTAGTCATCAAATTAGCAAGCACAGAAAAAAAAAATGCCTTGGGGGGGGATTTGCAGCACCATGCACAAATAAAACTTAAATCGCAGAACAATTTCAACAATAAAAAAATGCATTTAATTTTAAGCAAACATTTTAAAAGTGACTGCAGTCCACTTTTTTTTTTTAAACAATATAATTACTGAATGGTCATAGCTTCAAGAAAACATAAAAGTTTGTTAGTGTAAGACAGGATAAAATGCCATTATATAAAAAAAAAAAAGTTTTCATAAATGCAAAATCTAAAAAATTCAATAATACGGCATAGAAAAAAAAAATATATTAAAAAAAAAAGAAAAAAAAGGAAAATGTGTGACAAGTTTTGATGTCCCGGAGAGCTCAGTAGGAGGAAAAAAAAGAAACAAACAAAAAATACTGAAACAGAAAATAATCGAAAAAAAGAAAAAAAAAATTCACGCCGAGCTACGCGAGTAACTAAAAACACTTACCCGCGGTCTTGGTGTTCTCCTCATTAAAAAGGAGTTCTATTTTATAAGAGGCGTGCAGTAAGATGGACGTGCGATGTGAACAATCCCAGTTCGGCTATGGGAGTGTCATTTTGCAGTTTTGAATGCTTCGAGCAATTGGTTTATAAAACAATTCCCCCAAGATACCCGTGTCGGAGCAGAAATCCATTAGACCTATTAGAGTTAAAGTATTAGGAGGTTTTCATCTTGGCCAATGCGCCTTTGAATAATTCAAGATATTGTTGTTCGGTAAAAGCCAAATGTGTGCTGACTACCTTGCATGGGGTTCAAGGCACTTAGCGAGCCACAGATGGCACCAGATGATTTGGCATAATGTACATTAAAGAAAATCTTTGCACTTCCTGCGGGTAATCAACACTTATGAAAAAAAAACAAAAAACAATAAAACAATTTATAACAAAATATCAAAATAAAACAGGACTTGTTTAAATGATTTAAATATATTGTATTAAATGATTTAAATATACTGTATTGAGTGATTTAAATATACTGTATTGAGTGATTTAAATATATTGTATTGAGTGATTTAAATATACTGTATTAAATGATTTAAATATACTGTATTAAATGATTTAAATATATTGTATTAAGTGATTTAAATATACTGTATTAAATGATTTAAATATATTGTATTAAGTGATTTAAATATACTGTATTAAATGATTTAAATATATTGTATTAAGTGATTTAAATATATTGTATTAAATGATTTAAATATACTGTATTAAATGATTTAAATATACTGTATTAAATGATTTAAATATATTGTATTGAGTGATTTAAATATACTGTATTAAATGATTTAAATATATTGTATTAAGTGAGTTAAATATACTGTATTAAATGATTTAAATATATTGTATTAAATGATTTAAATATACTGTATTAAATGATTTAAATATACTGTATTAAATGATTTAAATATACTGTATTAAATGATTTAAATATATTGTATTAAGTGATTTAAATATACTGTATTAAATGATTTAAATATATTGTATTGAGGATCATAGGATAGGATAGTTTATTTAGGATATGTTTAAAGAGTAACTCCACTTTTGTTGAGAAAAACAAATAAAAAAAAATTCCACAAATATCCATTGATATTTTTCTTGATTAAATTGATTAAAAAAAGCAATTTTTTTCTTGCGTTTTATCCAAGTAGATCACCTTGGGCACTAAAGATTTAAGGATTGCCTGTTTTAAATATATTGAAAAAGTTGGAGTAACTTCACTTTTGTTGAGAGAAAAGAAAGAAAAAAAAACAAAAAAAAATTTGAAAAAAAAGACCTCTGGGTGATCTATGCACATGGGTCCATCCTGCCTTGTATCAACAGTTCAGGCTGGTGGCGGTGGTGTCATGGTGCGGTGGACCCATCCTGCCTTGTATCAATGGTTCAGGCTGGTGGGGGTGTCATGGCGCGGTGGATCCATCCTGCCTTGTATCAACGGTTCAGGCTGGTGGGGGTGGTGTCATGGTGTGGTGGATCCATCCTGCCTTGTATCCATGTTTCAGGCTGGTGGAGGTAGTGCCATGGTGTGGTGGATCCATCCTGCCTTGTATCAACAGTTCAGGCTGGTGGTGGTATCATGGTTTGGTGGATCCATCCTGCCTTGTATCAACGGTTCAGACTGGTGGTGGTGGTGGTGTAATGGTGTTGGGGATATTTTCTTGGCACACTTTAGGCCCCTTAGAACCAACTGACCATGGTTTAAACACCATGGCCTACCCGAGTATTGTTGCTGACCATGTCCATCCCTCTTTGACTCCAGTGTCCTCATCTTCTGATGGCTCCTTCCAGCAGGATAATGCTCCATGTCACAAAGCTCAAATCATCTCCAACATGACAATGAGATCACTGGACTCCAATGGCCTCCACAGTCATCAGATCTCCATCCAATAGAGCACCTTTGGGATGTGGTGGAACGGGAGATTTGCTTCATGGATGTGCAGCCAACAAATCTGCAGCAACTGTCTGATGCCATCATGTTAATATGGACCAAAATCTCTGAGGAACGTTTCCAACACCTTGGTGGATCTATGCCACCAAGAATGAAGGCAAAAGGGGGTCCAGCACGGGACTAGCAAGGTGGACCTCATAAAGTGGCCAGTGAGTGTATACCATACTGTTACCAGGGCCCAATATTTTCCACTCTAGTGGTGGTCTTCTAATGATGGAAGTTACTCTACAAATGCCTTCCCTGAACCCTAGCAGATGAGTATTTTTATCCAGTCATGGACAGAAATCCCGAGGTTTTGTATTCTGCACTAAGTATTTCCAGGATTTTACAGCCCTCGTCTAAAGGACGTCGACAGCAATATCCACACTGTTAATGGCACCAAAACCGCTGGCCAGGCATCCGCCCAGAGCTTTGTAGCAGAGCAAAATGTGAAATACCCGAGCCAAGTCAGCTTTGTCCTGGACCTATTCAAGGACTGAAGAGCGAACGTCAGCAGAAGCCGAACTATTCTGAAGCTGATGCTGGGATCTGCCTTAATTACATGGCAGCATGCCCCGCACTCCTCCACTTGGAGCCGTCAGCACAAAATATATATTTATACACACACTATACCTTTTCTTTTCCTAGAATAATGGGCAATAAAAAAAAAAGTAAAGCGGACAGAAAGCAAAAGAAAACAAAAATAATATGGGTATCCCCCAGGGGCGGACTGACCATTCAAGCACTCGCGCACTGCCCGAGGGACTGGGGTCAGTAGGGGGCCCCATGAAATGCCCCTGGTACCTTTAATAGGCTTTTTTGGGTGTGCTTTGAGTGTGGGCAAGGACACATGGGCCCCATGATCCCCTATTGCCCGGGGGCCCCATGAGTTGTCAGTCCGCCCTTGGTATCCCCCCTACACGCAGAGACTGTACATATTGGTAGTGTAGTCTAGTGGAGAATTATTAGAGAGCAGAACTTGCCTTACTACATGGTCCCACAGGCTCCCTCCATGCCGGATGACTGGTCCCCGGAGACCACTCCTCTTGGTTGGTTGTGCGGCCGCCCCCTTGTCAATGTCATCTCATTCAATGCAGGACATTCTGCATTGTACGTGATGATGTCAAATGCCGGCCTACATTTTATTTTTAATATAGTCATGTGATGGGAGTGACTTTGGGTAGGGGGACCCAATATAGGGGTACAGGGTGGAATGTCCTGATATTGTGTAGACATGTATAGGTGGGGTGCGGGGGTTGTTCACTGTTTACTGCCATGTGGTGCATACCATTATTCTATTGTGTGTCTTGCTTGGGAGCAAACTATTATGGGATGTATGTGTTTGTGTACTGGCTTGGTGGGGGGTGTCTGCTGATGTGTCTCTGGTTGCCCTGTGTCATTATGCAGGGAGGGGGGTTGTTCCCTTGAATGTTTATATCTTGTATCTGTGTTAAAATAAATGAATCTATTTCCTGGTTTCCTTCAAGACTGGTCTCGTCTAGCCTCGTATGGTCAGCGGTGGTGTCCGTGGATCTGTGTTCGGACAGGGGAGTGGGAGTCTAGCGGAAATACCCAAGTGCAGTCGGGGTCCGTTTCCGTTACAAGTCACTTTTATTGGAGAATAAAAAAGTAATACAAGTCAAAGCAGACATCACATAAGCGGCATGGAGAACAACGTATGTAAATGGCCGCCTACATTTAGGAGAGAAGATGAAGCACCAGCAGCTGCAGGACGAAGGTACAAGACAAATATTTGTCTATAATTTCAAGGATTCCAGGTATGACTATTTTATACATAGTTACATCAGTCCAGCTTCGACCGATGTAACTATGTTACATAGTCTGGCTGAAAAAAGAAAAAAAAAAAGACAAAAGTCCATCCAGTTCAACCATAGAAAAAAAAAAAAAAAGTTACAATCCTACACCCACAGTTGATCCAGAGGAAGGCAAAAAAAAAAACCCAGCAAATCACGATCCAATCTGCTTTTGCAGGGGAAATGTTCCTTCCTGACCCCCCGAGAGGCAATCGGATATTCCCGGGATCAACTTTCCATATAAATGTTATATCCAGTTATATTCTGTGTATCCAACGAAGAATCCAGGACTTTCCTACAGCAATCCACTGAGCTGGCCACAACCAACTCTGGAGGGAGTCTATTCCACATTCTCACCGCTCTTACTGTGAAGAAACCTTTCCGTGTTTGGAGATAACATTTCTTTTCCTCCAGACATAAAGAGTGCCCCCTTGTCCTCTGTCACGAGTATATCCATACCTGCAGGGGCGGACTGACCATTTGGAAACTCGGGCATTGCCCGAGGGCCTGGGGTCAGTAGGGGGTCCCATGAGATGCCCTCTGGTACCTTTTTCATAGGCTTTTTAGAGTTTGGACAAGGACACAGGGGCCCCATGATCCCCTTTTGCCCGGGGGCCCCATGAGTTGTCAGTCCGCCCCTGCATACCTGTGAGATCCCTCTAGAAGCTGGAAATCCCTGAAGTAGACTCTGCTACTACACCGCTACTACAGTGATCTCCACTTGCTTCTGTGTCCTGTGCTAAGCGGCTGACCTGCCGATTCCTGAACAGAAAGTTGACCACCCAGCACAGGCGCCATTTAGAGAATGCTTTGCATTTTCTGAATGAATGCAAACTGTTCTCTGATTGGAGGAGATGGAGAGTATGACATCACATCTCTCTGCCTCATCTAATCAGAGAACACTTTGCATTTACTCAGAAAATGCAAACTAATATCTAATTGGTGCCCCTGCAGTGACAGGGTCTACTTCACTGATTTCCAGCTTCTAGGGGCATCGGCCAGGTATGGTAAATACATATGTAATATCTTCTTAGGTAGCTAGGGGGTGCTAGATTCCAATTCTCAGTTAGAAGGGCTGAGTAGCAGCCTGGGTGTAATAGGGTGTCAAATGTCGGCCAGGGGGCAAAAGGCTCTTCAGACCGGCTTTCTAAGACTTCCCCCTGCACTAGAACTTTGGAGAAAGTTCTAGAAGCAGTGGGCAGAAGTAAGGCTTGGCTGCTCTGCACTCTCAAGGGATAGTGGCCAATCCCCAATAGGAGGCTTGGCAATGGGCCAGAACAGCCCTTAAGAGTGTTTGAGCCTGCTCAGCAGCAGGTGAGTTCAGGTGGAAGATGGAGAAGTGAGACTGGAGAGCAAGAGCCTGGGAGGGGGCCCGAATGGGAAGGGGCTCACCTACAGGCAGTTACACTGGAAAGGAGGAAACTTAGCACTTCATCAGCCCCCAGAGAGAGGACCGCCTGGGTGGCAGGGAAGGAGCGGCCCAGCTAGAAGGCCTGGCTGCAGCCACCAACCCATCTGCTCCCAGACGGAGGACTGAGTGACTAGACCTGCACCCCCTGGGCCAGTAAGGGAAAGAAGCACTCTAGTGGGGAACTGGATTACCTGCCCACACAGGACTGTCTTGCAATCAAAGTGACAGGCACTGGATCCCTTGTCCAGGGATTCCACCGGGCAGATGGATAAAGGAGTACCTGGGGTCTGGAGTGGTATATCCAGAGAGGCTGGTTGACTCTCCAAGACGAGGATTTTTGTCTAGAGACTCCTACATAGTTCCACGAAGTTGTCCTCAGTTACTATACCTTTGGGCATCCCATATACCCCTTACCTCACCCAAGTTCAATCCCCTGATGAAACTTCAAAACAAAGCTCAAGGACCGATTACTGTCTCTTGGATACACGTCTGGATCTGGACACGTCTGGTCTGGATACCGGAGGTAAAGGTTACCAACATATATTTTAAGCTCAAGCCCTGAGTTGGGCTTTATCAATCCTCTAGAAGACACAGGGAAGAATTCAAAGCAGCAGCCTGTGAGACACTGAGCAGCCCTAAACACAGTGAAGCCAACTAAATTTACTTAAAGCAAAACTCCGGGTAAAAACAACAACAAATAAAACAAATGCCATGCAGTGAGGCTGTTGCCGCACTGCATGGCTTATCTGCTCACTTTGTCCAGTGGGCGAATGGTTATACTTACCCAATCCTCTGAGCCTCACAAAAATTGTGCTCCCCTACATCCAATGGTGGACTGTTCCTGCCATCCTCACATCCAGAGCTGGTCTATAGGTGTGATGATGTCAGGAACAATCCATTCGCAAGAATGAGGGGGTGTGACATTCAGAAATAGCAGGAACCGGTCTTGCGCTCGGAGGATTGGCGGATTAGGTGAGTATATCACCGCTCTCCTCACCACTAGACAAAAACGAGCAGCTAACCCATGCAGTGCAGGCACAGCCACACTGCATGGTACAAAAATAATGTTTGCCGGAGTTCTGCTTTAACAGTCTACTCTACTTGTAAGGGGGTGCTACATGAGTACACATAACAATGTACCGGTAGATCTGCATACAAATAAAGCATGACTTGAATTCCTTCTGCTTCTGATCCCCAGCAGGGTGACGGTACAGAGAATACCCCATGTGAATCTGAGTTTCTTTAAGGATTCCTAATTAAAGGTTGAAAGTTGAACCCACAGAGGCTTCGATCTTTCATCTCTCACACGGCTTCCATTGGGATCGGTGGAATCAGTGGCTAAATGGTTAGCACTTCCATCTGGCAGTACTGGGGTTGTTGGTTCGAATCCCAACCACAGCACCACCAGCCTGGAGTTGACATGTTCTCCCTGTGCCTGCGTGGGTTTCCTCCCACACTGCAAAGACATGCTGGTTGGAGAATTGGCTCCTGTCTAAATTGGCCCTAGTATGTGTGAATTAGGGACCTCAGATTGTACGTTCCTCGGGGGCGGAGACTGATGGGAATGTACAATATATATGTAAAGCGCTGCATAAATTGATGGCGCTATATAAGTACCTGAAATAAATAAATAAAATATTACTACCAGGGATGTCCATACGAATGGGGAAAAAACAATACCGAGAACATTCACAACCAATGACTGGTAGCTTCAACGTTGTCATCTGCAGCAGAAAGATTTGGGGCTGGCAGAATTTTCAAATAAAAAAAGAAAGACCAAATCCAATAAATCACATGGGATGAGATGGAACCTTAGATCACAAGCTCCTCGAGGACAGGGACTAATGTAATGGACAGGATGTGAAGCGCTGCAGAAATGGTCGGCGCCATATAAATATCTGTAATATATTAATAATAAATAACACGATGACTGTTCACACACTTGTAGACATTGTAACAACTCATCAAGTGGGGCCTTGTGTGCCAATGTCCAGTAAGTCCCCAACATAGGAACGTTCAAGTTGCAAGCTATCAAAGATGTGAACATGTGCTCAAGTCCAAGCAAGTAATGTTGGACCCCAGCAGGCTTCATGAAAACAAACAAAAAAAACCACAAAAAAACCTGATATACATCTGTACCAACACAAGCAATAGAGAAGGACCATGTACATTGGTGGACAGTGGGAGAAAGACCCCCATAAACCGATGGAGAGTGGGAGAAGGGCCCCCGTAAACCGATGGAGAGTGGGAGAAGGGCCCCCCTAAACAAATGGACAGTGGGACGAGGATTCCCATAAACCGCTGGTCAGTGGGAAAAGGACACTCATAAACCGGTGTACAGTGAGAGGAGGATTCCCAGACACCAATGGTAAAAGGTAGAAGGACCCTCGTAAACTAGTGGACCTTGGAAGGATTCCGATAAAGCAGTGGACAGTGGGAGAAGGACCCCCTATAAAACCAGTGAACAATTGGAGGAGCATTCCTGTAAATCAGTGGACAGTGGGAGAAGGACCCCCCCTAAACTAGTGGATCGTGGAAGAAGGACCCCCATAAACCAGTGAGCAGTGGGAGAAGGACCATCGTAAACCAGTGGAGAGTGGGAGAAGGGCCCCTGTAAACCAGTGGACAGTGGGTGAAGGACCTCTGTAAACCAGTGGACAGTGGGTGAAGGACCCCCGTAAACCAGGGGACAGTGGGAGAAGGAACCGTTACCCTGCTAGTGAGTGGGAGGGCGACCCTCTGAGATTGGTGGTGTACATGAAAGACCCCATTACACAGGTGGTCAATGGAAGAGATGCCCATTGATTACGGGTCAGTAAAGGATCCTCTTACATTGGTGGTGAGTGTAGAAGGACTCCTTAGACTGGTGGTCCATTGATGGTCAGGAAGGCCATTGGAACACCAATGCTCAGCGAACCACACTGCTCAACAAACTCCTAACAACCTCTGGAGAAACCAAAGGGATCCACTGACTCCCCACTTTGTGTAGCAAAAGACTACAAATTAGAAGCAAAGTCAGTAAAAATCACACAAAACCTTTATGGATCAAGAATTGTTACCATCACCAAGTCTGTAGTAAGACATGCATGTGGGTTCTCAACCTGCGGCACGTGTACCCGAGGTGGTACGTGTATTGGGGTTCCGGGGTTACCCCTGCTTTCCAGAGTACACAAAAGTAACAGTTCAGAGATTCGAAAACCAACATACCCAATATGTAAAACGGCAAAGTACATATTTTTAATGGCAGACTGTAAAACATTTGCGCACAATTAGGGCTTTAGCTAATAACTTGGAATAAATGTGACCCGACCCACAGAGTACCCGGCAATCACAGACTTTCATAACGGGAGGGCATGCTTTAAAAATACAAGTTTATTGTCTGAAGCTTAAAAAAAAAAAAAAAAACACAACAAAACAACAAACACACACAAAGCCTTCACAGGTACCTGTAAAATTGCAGCTGGCGCTTGGGACTTCCATATCGAGCACTTTGGAAGCATGAAGGGAGAGAAAGAAAAATATTCCACATATCACACTAGGAATACTACAAGTATGAAGTCCTGGATGGTGATCAATACTAGGCGACCCACAAAGGATTTCTCTTGTACAACATCGCCACCTACTGACAGATCAGCAAACTGACAAATCCGAAGAGTACACACATTTGGACATAGATGATGAAAAGTACCGTGGAACTTTACTTGGCAGCTTTGTGTCCCAGTAACCTGGAATTGTTCTGTATGTTGAAGACGTTCTGCTGCTTATCAAAATAGCTTCCTCAGTTCTGAGTGTCAAGAACATTCCTGGGAATTGATATCCACCGATCTAACGTCTCTACCCTGGTGATTTACACCTTCAACCACACAGTTTGAACAACAAACAATCGCTCTCTGCGATTTTTCATCCCGCACTAGAAGAACCCCGGCGGCCAATGCTACAGTCAGGTGGAGTTATCTCTACTTGACAGGTGGAAGCAGCCTCCTCCCCAGACATGTTGTCGTTTCCAGCGCAGGAGGAGAGCGGTGTCATGCAGGAGAGCATATAAGGTAGGAGCAGACTTGATAGCAGCAGGCTTAGGAGAGTATACAGTCCATGGCCGGATCTAGGGGGGTGCTGGGATGGGCAATTCCCTCCAATTTTAGTTGTGCCCCCAAAGCCGGCCCTAACCTGCCACTATACTGCCTTAGCCTGACACTATACCAGTGGTCGGCAAGCCGCGGCTCGCGAGCCACATGCGGCTCTTTACAAGCTTAAATGCGGCTCTTCTGTGTGCCGGGCGCCCGCTCCCCTCCCTCCTCTCCCTCCTCTCGGACGGGCGTGTGCAGGGCGGCTGCCCCCTCACCTCCCCTCCCCTCCCTCCTCTCGGACGGCCGCCCGCTCCCCTCCCTCCTCTCGGGCGGCCGCCCCAAAAGTCAGGACTCTGCAGCTGTCAGGATGTAGGCGGGGCAGCCAGGATGTAGGCGGGGCAGCGTGACGAACTCCTCTCCTCTCACAGTCCGCCCTGAAGACCAGAACGGCGGGGGAAGCACGGCGAGAGGAACGCGCGGAGCAAAGGTAAGTGAATTGACACAGGGGGAACTTACTATATGGGGGATGAATTACTATATGGGGGGACTTACTATATGGGGGGGGACTTACTATATGGGGGGGGACTTACTATATGGGGGATGAATTACTATATGGGGGACTTACTATATGGGGGGGGACTTACTATATGGGGGACTTACTATATGGGGGATGAATTACTATATGGGAGATGAATTACTATGGGGGATGAATTACTATATGGGGGATGAATTACTATATGGGGGATGAATTACTATATGGGGGATGAATTACTATATGGGAGATGAATTACTATATGGGGGATGAATTACTATGGGGGATGAATTACTATATGGGGGATGAATTACTATATGGGGGATGAATTGCTATATGGGGGATGAATTGCTATATGGGGGATGAATTGCTATATGGGGGATGAATTGCTATATGGGGGATGAATTGCTATATGGGGGATGAATTACTATATGGGGGATGAATTACTATATGGGGGATGAATTACTATATGGGGGATGAATTACTATATGGGGGATGAATTACTATGGGGGATGAATTACTATATGGGGGATGAATTACTATGGGGGATGAATTAATATGGGGGATGAATTACTATATGGGGGATGAATTACTATATGGGGGATGAATTACTATATGGGGGATGAATTGCTATATGGGGGATGAATTGCTATATGGGGGATGAATTGCTATATGGGGGATGAATTGCTATATGGGGGATGAATTACTCTATGGGGGATGAATTACTCTATGGGGGATGAATTACTATATGGGGGATGAATTACTATATGGGGGATGAATTACTATATGGGGGATGAATTACTATATGGGGGATGAATTACTATGGGGGATGAATTACTATATGGGAGATGTATTTTCAGTTTTAAAAATGTGGCTCTCAAAATAAATTTCAATCGTGGTTTTGGCGAGATTTGGCTCAGTTGAAAAAAAAGGTTGCCCACCACTGCACTATACTGATCTCAGTTATGCTTTGTGTGGGAAGGAGGAGCTCTGCTGCCTGTGCCCAGGCTGTGTACAGTGCAGGGATGGAAGAAGGAGCTCTGCCCCGCCGGCAGAGACCCCCGTCCTCTGCCCCGCCGGCAGAGACCCTTGTCCTCTGCCCCGCCGGCAGAGACCCCCGTCCTCTGCCCCGCCAGTTGCGTTCCCTTTCCTCTGCCCTGCAAGCAGCCTTTTCCCTGCTGATCTCCCTTCCTCTGCCTCCCAAGACATTTTTTACTGCACCCCCACACCGGACAGGCTAGATCCGGCCCTGATGCAGTCACACACATCTAGCTTGACATGGACAAATGTTTAGTGAGGGGGTTAATTAACATTGCTGATAGCCAGTAATGCAAGGAGTTAATAAACACTGCCAGTGGCCACTGATGCAGCACAAAGGGGTTAATAAACACTGCCAGTGACAGAAATGCAGCATGAATGAGGTCATTAACACTGCCACTGGCCATGGCTAAAGTAGTGAGCAGAGGTGATGTTTATTAACCCCTTCATGCTGCATCAGTGGCCAGTGGTAGTAGTAATTGGCAGTGTTGGCATGCTGCAAAATGAAGGGGTTAATTAAAAGTGTCCACCAATGGGAAAGGATGTTTTAAATAGCACTGCCACCCCACTGATCACCAATATAGGTGTTATCACTAGGCACCAATGCTTGGAATTATTATTGTGTAAACTGGCACCAATGCAGGGGGTTATTATTCTGTAAACTGGCACCAATGCAGGGGGTTATTATTCTGTAAACTGGCACCAATGCTGGGGGATATTATTCTATGAATTGGCACTAATGCTGTGGGTTATTATTGTGTAAACCTGCACCAATGCGAAGGGTTCTTACGGACGAAAATGATAGCAATGAAGGGGGTTATTAGTGTTTGGAAATGGGCACCAATGCTGGGGGATTTTACTGGGTAAACTGGCACCAATGCCAGGTGTTAGTGTAAAAATGAGCACCGATTTTTTGGGGTTTATCATTGCATAAACTGGCACCATTGCTAGGGGATATTACTGCAAAACTGATGTCAATGCAGGGGATTGTTACTGATAAAACTGATGCCAATGCAGGGGATTATTACTGATAAAATTGATGCCAATGCAGGGGATTATTACTGATAAAACTGATGCCAATGCAGTGGATTATTACTGATGAAGCGGATGCCAATGCAGAAGGTTATTACTGTAAAACTGATGTCAATGCAGATGATGATTACTGATGAAACTGATGCCAATGCAGGGAATAATTACTGATGAAACTGATGCTAATGCAGGGGGTTATTACTGATGAAACTGATGCTAATGCAGGGGGTTATTACTGATGAAACTGATGCTAATGCAGGGGGTTATTACTGATGAAGCGGATGCCAATGCAGGGGGTATTAATGATGAATCTGATGTCAATGCAGGGGATTATTACTGATAAAACTGATGTCAATGCATGGGATTGTTACTGATTAAACTGATGTCAAAGCAGGGGATTATTATTGATAAAACTGATGCCAATGCATGGGGTTTATTACTGATGAAACCAACGCCAATGCAGGGGGTTATTACCAATTAAACTGACACCAATTCAGGGGGTATAAATGATGAAATTGATGCCAATGCAGTTGGGTTATTATTGATTAAACGGATGCCAGTGAAGGGGGTTATTACTGATAAAACGTATGCCAATGCAGGGGGTTATTACTGATGAAATGGATGCCAATGCAGGGGGTTATTACTAATGAAACGGATGCCAATGCAGAGAGTTATTACTCATGAAACTGATGCCAATGCAGGGGGTTATTATTGATGAAACTGGCACCAATCCTGGGGATTATTATTGCATTAACTGGCACCAATCTTGGGGGTTTTGTGTCTGCTGGGGGAGCTAAGTTTGGAATTTTCTTCCTGGCCACCAGATGACCTTGTTCCAGCACTGCCCAGACTTCCAGCCATGAGGCGATTGGATTATGCAATAAGAACAGAAGAAGTGGTTTTACATATTTTCTTAGGCAGTGAACATTTGTCTTGACACATCCCATGGTGATTGGATAAGGTGATGCTGCATTCCTGACACTGATTTGAGGAGCTGTTGATGAACAGTGTGCCAATCCATACAGCAGCCATGCCAAACAATTTAATTGCTACAAAGTCTGCATATATTGTTATATCTTTGAAATTAAACTTTACCCCGCATCAATATACACCCCTCCCCACCTCTCTGCCGTGCCCCCATCTTTAAAAATCCAGCTTGTGCGCAGATGTGCTGCAGGTCTCTGGCAGGTATGTGGGACCTGACAGACGTGCGCACAGAGGACTTCACTTAGATGCAGTTAGTTTCTACTATATGGGCATTGCAGCTAATTGCTGAATATGTGCCCCCCATGCAGAAATCACCCTGCGCATGCGCAGGAATACTGTTACCAGCAACATGTCTGCATTTTAGCCCCCTGCTTCCTGAGATAGGCCAATCCCAGGAGGCAGTGGGGGCCGGCCTGGACCAGAAAGCAGGCTTGCAGCTCAATGTACTATACTTTCCTGAAAATAGTGAAACTTTTTCCTAGTTTGGGAAGAGGGAGAAGGGATTGGAGAGAAGGTTGTTTATTGGGTTAAGTTCCTCTTGATGTCCTGATGAAGGGAGAGGGGGGCAAGACCCTAGAAACACGTTGGCTGTGTGTACTGGATTTGATTTTTACCTTGAAATAAACTTGTATTTAGAATCACATCACAGAATGGCGTTTCAATTCCAATTTCATTCAATAGGAAGCTGTTTGGATAAGTCGGGGAAATGCCTTCAGAAGTCTAGTTGACCGCAACCAACTACTACCAGCTCTACCACAGCATGGTGCTTTCTTCAAAAAGAAAGTATCTGAACATCCTACTTCCATCAAAAATGGTTTCCATGGCCCCACCCAATATCCTAAATTGAGAATTAACCTCCTATTGTCTGAGAATGACGTTTCAATGCCAAATTCATTCATAAGGAAGCTGTTTGGATATGCCCGGAAATGCCTTCAAAAGTCTAGTTGACCACAACCTTCTACTACCAGCTCTACCACAGCATGGTGCTTTCTTCAAAAAGAAAGTATCTGAACATCCTACTTCCATCAAAAATGGTTTGCATGGCCCCACCCAATATCCTAAAATGAGAACGAACCCCCTATTGTCTGAGATTTGTGATGGCGGTACCGGGGCATTCTTGTATTAGGAAGGCTCTGTGGTGCTTCACATTGGTTTAGTGGAGGGATTTCTGATTCTGGTGATAAGGTCAAAAATGGATTAAACAGGAAAAGTCAAATCCCCCCCAAATATTAACCCCTTCACGCCGGCGCCTCCCCGCCCCTTTAAGAGTTTCAGAAGCCGGGAGGCGGGGTTTAGGGTCATGTGACCTCCGTTATGCGCCGTCACGGCGGTCACATGATCGGGAAAGGTCCCGATCGAAAGAGGAGATCGGGACCTTTCCGTGAGTACCGGACATGTGTGCTGGGAGCATGCAGGGCGCGCACTCTCAGCACATATATCCTTTTTTAATAGAACGCAAATGTGCGGCCGCTCGGCGTCTAGGCCCAGACGCTGGGAGGCCGCGCATTTGCGTTCGGCCGGCGTGAAGAGGTTAAAATGACCTTGTTGTTGCTTTAAAATGATTAAAGTAGATCTAATCCCTAACTGCATGTTGTTCAGCTTGTTAGACCACAGTGTAGCAAACAATCGCTGTGTGCAGGGGCTGACTGACAACTCATGGGGCCCCCGGGCAATAGGGGATTATGGGGCCCCTGTGTCCTTGCCCAAACTCAAAAAAGCCTATGAAAAAGGTACCAGGGGCATCTCATGGGGCCCCCTACTGACCCCGGGTCCTCGGGCAGTGCCAGAGTTTCCAAATGGTCAGTCTGCCCCTGGCTGTGTGCTTTTTACCCTGAAATCTGAACTCCAGCCAAAATTATGATTAAAAAAAAAAAATTAACTTCCCATTTACTGTCAAGATAAAAAGAATAGCTTGTGCTGCAATATTCAGCTTCAATCCAGAGATATCCCCTGTAGTAATTTTTTCCTGCCACCAGATGTCCCCGGTCTGATGGCCAGCATCATTCAACCCATTTACTCTAAAAACAGGTTGTCCTTAACCCGCCCCCAGCCTGTGACTGCACAGTGAAAAGAGAAGCAGCGGAGTGATGAGCTCATCTGTCTGTTATTTTGTTCTCTTCTCCTATCAACATGATTCAACCTCTACCTTCTGAGCCCAGGACATCCTGGACCCACTCTCAGCCTGTGACTGTTCAGTGAAAGGAGAAGCAGTACAGGGATGAGCTCAACTCTGTTACTCTGCTCCTATCATGATTCAACCTTCTCCTTCTGAGTCCAGGACATCCTGGACCCTCCCCCAGCCTCTGACTAGACAGTGAAAGGAGAAGCAGCACGTTGATGAGCTGAACTCTCTGTTGCTCTGCTCTCTCCTATCAACATGATTAAACCTCCTCCTTCTGAGTCCAAGACATCCTGAACCCTCCCCCAGCCCGTGACTGGGCAGGGAAAGGAGAAGCAGCACAGTGATGAGCTGAACTCTGTTACTCTGCTCTCTGCTCCTATCAACATGATTGAACCTTCTCCTTCTGAGCCCAGGACATCCTGGACCCTCCCCCAGCCTGTGACTAGACAATGAAAGGAGAATCAGCATAGTGATGAGCTGAACTCTCTCTTACTCTGATCTCTCCTCCTATCAACATGATTCAACCTCCTTCTTCAGAGCCCAGGACATCGTGGACCCACCCCCAGCCTGTGACTGGACAGTGAAAGGAGAAGCAGGACAGTGATGAGCTCAACTCTGTTACTCTGCTCCTATCAACATGATTCAACCTCCTTCTTCAGAGCCCAGGACATCGTGGACCCACCCCCAGCCCGTGACTGGACAGTGAAAGGAGAAGCAGGACAGTGATGAGCTCAACTCTGTTACTCTGCTCCTATCAACATGATTCAACCTTCTCCTTCTGAGCCCAGGACATCCTGGACCCTCACGCAGCCTGCGACTGGACAATGAAAGGAGAAGCAGCACAGCGATGAGCTCATCTCTCTGTTACTTTGCTCTCTCCTCCTGTCAGCATGCTTCTCGTCAGCACATAAACTGACTGGCTCCTTGTGCTGCTTCTTTCTCTCACATTCCATCCCTACTTTGAAGGACTACAAGAGGCTGATACCAGGTCACATTCAGGTGCCTACACTGCTTGCAAAAATGCATTTAAAGCCATATTAACCCAAAAGCAAACATTCGATATACCGCAGCTTACCAAATCTTAGATGTGATATCTGCATTAGATTTATTTTTTAGACTTATTTCCATCTGGTGATCTGGCCTGCAAGTCTGTTCTTTTTCAACAGGACCAGCTGTCCTGCAGATGAAGCAGTTAGAGGGATGAGACAAACCATTTAGCACTGACAGGGGTGCTTACAACGGTCAGCTTTAATTTATTTGCGCAAAACCTTTATCCCAAAAGAGAAAAAAAAATGCTGTAACTGATTATAAAGTGTGATCTGGAGTTTGGCTTCAGCTTGTTAGTGTATCTAAATGTTCTAGTCCATCTAACACTCCCCTCCCCCCCAAACTGACAATGCTGCTGTCCAAAGGTGGCCCCTGTGCTCCTTCATCCAGAGTGGGGGCGCTCTAATACAGGAGGTGTGTTACTGGCCAGATCACTAGGTGAAAACAGAGGGGGAAAAAAAGCCTAAAATAAAGAAAACAAATGCAGTCGCCACATCGAACGATTGGTAAGCTGCAATATATATGACATTTTTGGTTTTGGGTTTAATACCACTTTCAAGAATTCCTGGTTTGGATATTTCTACATAGTTACATTGTTCTAGCTTGAACCAACTATGTATATATCATACCTGTGGGATCCCTCTAGAAGATGGAAATCACTGTAGAGGCACCACTACTACAACCGCTACTACAGTGACGTCCTCCTGCTTCCAGGTCCTGTGCCGAGGGGGCTGACCTTGTGAGCACAGGAGGTCGGCTGCTCAGCAAAGGCTCCATTCAGAGACTGCTTTGCATTTTCATAATGAAAGCAAATGTTCCCTGATTGGATGAGGTGGAGAGCATGGCGTCACTACCCCGCCTCTCCACCTCATCCAATCAGAGAACACTTTGCATTTTCTTTGAAAAAAAATGCAAAGAGATCTGTAAAAGGAGCCTTTGCTGAGCAGCCGACCTCCTGTGTTCACAATGCAGGAGGCAAGTCACTCACCATGGGAGCCAGGCAGGGCACGGGGGGGAGGGGGGGGGTGTCACCAGGTCAGGGCACGGGGGGGGGGGGTGTCACTAGGTCAGGGCACGGGGTGGTCACCAGGTCAGGGCACGGGGTGGTCACCAGGTCAGGGCACGGGGTGGTCACCAGGTCAGGGCACAGGGGGGGGGGGGTCACCAGGTCAAAGCACAGGGGGGGGGTCACCAGGTCAGGGCACGGGAATGGGGCAAGAACAAAGAGAGGGCGCACAGGCCTAGTGCATTACCATAAAAAATGTTTAATAAAAAATAAAGTAGGTGTTGTACTCACAAACGACAATATAGTCAAGGCACCAGGTCAGGGCACGGGGGGGGCACCAGGTCAGGGCACGGGGGGGGGGGGGGGGGGTCGCCAGGTCAGGGCACATGGGGAGGGTCGCCAGGTTAGGGCACGGGGGGGTCACCAGGTCAAAGCACGGGGGGGTCATCAGGTCAGGGCGCAGGGGGGTCATCAGGTCAAGGCACAGGAGAGGGTCATCAAATCAGGGCACAGGGAGGGGGGGGGGGGGGGGGGAGTCTCCAGGTCAGGGCATGGGGGGGTCACCAGGTCAAGGTGCAGGGGGGGGGGTCACCAGGTCAAGGCACGGGGGGTCACCAGGTTAAGGCATGGGGGGGTCACCAGGTAAGGCACTGGGGGGTCACCAGGTCAAGGCACGGGGGGGTCACCAGGTCAAGGCACGGGGGGGTCACCAGGTCAAGGCACGGGGGGGTCACCAGGTCAAGGCACGGGGGGGTCACCAGGTCAGAGCACAAGGTGTCATCAGGTCAGAACACAGGTGGCGGTCAACGTATCAGGGCACAAGGGGGTCACCAAGGCAGAACACAGGAGGGATCACCAGGGCGGGGCACAGGATATCATCAGGGCAGAACACAGGGAGGTTACCAGGTCAGAATACGGGGAGGGGGGTTAACGTATCAGGGCACAGGGGGGTCACCAAGTCAGGGCACAGGGCGTGATCAGGGCAGAACACAGGGAGGTTAGCAGATCAGAATATGGGGGGTCAACATATCAGCACAGGGGGGGGTCAACATATCAGAACACGGGGGGGTCAACATATCAGAACACGGGGGGGTCAACATATCAGGGCACAGGGGGGTCAACATATCAGGGCACAGGGGGGTCACCAGGGCAGAGCACATGGGAATCACCAGGTCGGGAGACGGGGAGGGGGGGTGGGTCATCAGGTTAGGGCACGGGGTGTCATAACGGCAGAACACAGGAGGTGACCAGGTTAGAACACGGGGGAGGTGGCAGGGTACAGAGGGGACACCAGGTCAGGGCACGGGAGGGGGACACACCAGGTCAGGGCACGGGAGGGGGACACACCAGGTCAGGGCACGGGAGGGGGACACACCAGGTCAGGGCACGGGAGGGGGACACACCAGGTCAGGGCACAGGGGGGGGGACACACCAGGTCAGGGCACAGGGGGGGGGGGACACACCAGGTCAGGGCACAGGGGGGGGGACACACCAGGTCAGGGCACAGGGGGGGGACACACCAGGTCAGGGCACGGGGGGGGGACACACCAGTTCAGGGCACGGGGGGGGACACACCAGGTCAGGGCACGGGGGGGGACACACCAGGTCAGGGCACGGGGGGGGGACACACCAGGTCAGGGCACGGGGGGGGGGACACACCAGGTCAGGGCACAGGGGGGGACACACCAGGTCAGGGCACGGGAGGGGACACCAGGACAGGGCACGGGGGGGGACACCAGGTCAGGGCACGTGAGGGGACACCAGGTCAGGGAACGGGGGGGGGGGGGGGGGGGACACCAGGTCAGGGCACGGGGGGGGGGGGGGGACACCAGGTCAGGGCACGGGGGGGGGGGGGGGGGACACCAGGTCAGGGCACGGGGGGGGGGGACACCAGGTCAGGGCACGGGGGGGGGGGGGGGAAGACACCAGGTCAGGGCACGGGGGGGGGGGGGGACACCAGGTCAGGGCACGGGAGGGGACACCAGGGCACGGGAGGGGACACCAGGTCAGGGCACGGGAGGGGGGACACCAGGTCAGGGAATGGGGAGGGGGGGGGGGGACACCAGGTCAGGGCACGGGGGGGGGGGGGGACACCAGGTCAGGGCACGGGGGGGGGGGGGACACCAGGTCAGGGCACGGGGGGGGGGGGGGACACCAGGTCAGGGCACGGGGGGGGGGGGGGACACCAGGTCAGGGCACGGGGGGGGGGGGGACACCAGGTCAGGGCACGGGGGGGGGGGGGGGGGGGGGGACACCAGGTCAGGGCACGGGAGGGGACACCAGGGCACGGGAGGGGACACCAGGGCACGGGAGGGGACACCAGGTCACGGGAGGGGACACCAGGTCACGGGAGGGGACACCAGGTCAGGGCACGGGAGGGGACACCAGGTCAGGGCACGGGAGGGGACACCAGGTCAGGGCACGGGAGGGGACACCAGGTCAGGGCACAGGGGGGGACACCAGGTCAGGGCACAGGGGGGGACACCAGGTCAGGGAACGGGGGGGGGGGGACACCAGGTCAGGGCGGGGACGACGAAACCAGGTCAGGGCAGGGGTGGGGTGGGGGGACACCAGGTCAGGGCACGGGTGGGGTGGGGGGACACCAGGTCAGGGCACGGGGGGGGGGGGGGGGGGGGGACACCAGGTCGGGGCACGGGGGGGGGGGGAACACACCAGGTCAGTGGAGTACGGGGAGGATCAGTGGGGTACCGGTGGGATCAGTGGAGTACCGGTGGGATCAGCGGAGTACCGGTGGGATCAGCGGAGTACCGGTAGGATCAGCGGAGTACCGGTAGGATCAGCGGAGTACCGGTAGGATCAGCGGAGTACCGGTAGGATCAGCGGAGTACCGGTAGGATCAGCGGAGTACCGGTAGGATCAGCGGAGTACGGGTAGGATCAGCGGAGTACGGGTAGGATCAGCGGAGTACGGGTAGGATCAGCGGAGTACGGGTAGGATCAGCGGAGTACCGGTAGGATCAGCGGAGTAACGGTAGGATCAGTGGAGTACCGGTAGGATCAGTGGAGTACCGGTAGGATCAGTGGAGTACCGGTAGGATCAGTGGAGTACCGGTAGGATCAGTGGAGTACGGGGAGGATCAGTGGAGTACGGGGAGGATCAGTGGAGTACGGGGAGGATCAGTGGAGTACGGGGAGGATCAGTGGAGTACCGGTAGGATCAGTGGAGTACGGGGAGGATCAGTGGAGTACGGGGAGGATCAGTGGAGTACGGGGAGGATCAGTGGAGTACGGGGAGGATCAGTGGAGTACGGGGAGGATCAGTGGAGTACGGGGAGGATCAGTGGAGTACGGGGAGGATCAGTGGAGTACGGGGAGGATCAGTGGAGTACGGGTAGGATCAGTGGAGTACGGGGAGGATCAGTGGAGTATGGGTAGGATTCTACAACCAATAGCCGCTGATGAGGAAGGGAAATTCGGCACGCACTCTCCTCTTGTCCCCTTTGCCCTCCTGGTATCTATTAATGACCAGCTCCTGATCATGTGACCTCTGTGCCAGCCAATCACAGCGGTCATGTGACCAGGCAGGCCTTCCCGACCCCAGGAATAATGACCACGTTACAGGAACACTGGGGCGGGGAGGGGAGGGGTTAAAGCCAAACCACAGACACTGTAATAGCAACATGTGCCGGAACCTCCTCCCCTCCATCAAACACCAAATCCATGTCGGTTCGTGTTCTACCACTTCCTGCTCCAGCATCGGCCGGACATCGAACATCTCCCTCCCTTCACACGACAATCGCTCTGCGTCCCGATGACTGAACACAACTTCTGTATGTACAGTATATGTGCCGGAGAACCACACCGTACCATCCATGAGAGGCAGGTAGGTGGGCAGGTAGGTGGGCCGGTAGGTGGGCAGGTAAGTGGGCCGGTAGGTGGGCAGGTAGGTACAGCGGGGTACAAAGCACATCACACCAAGATATGGAGCTGGATATGGCGAGCGGAATGGGAGGGTGTATGGATGGGGAGTGGCTCAGGTAGGTATGTGACGGAGACTCACCTGTAAATCATCCCTGGGGAGCCAGTCTGTCTCAGTGATAGTCTAGCCGGGGAGTCCGTGGTGGATTCTGGATACATGGAGCCAGCGGCAGGTGCTGAGCTCAGTGTGCCGGCCTAGAGACTGCAACATAGAAAAACAGAAAAAAGGTCAGACATAAAATAATAATAATAATAATAATATTTAATTATTATTTTATTTTTAAATTATTTTTTCAATTATTATTAATCAGTAGTAAATAATAATAATACTAATAACTACTACCACTAATTATTTTTTTAACTATTATTTTTTAAATTATTATTATTATAAGTAGTAGTAAATAACAGTAATAATAATAATAATATTTAATTATTGTATTTTTTAATTATTTGTTCAATTATTATTATTTAGTAGTAGTAGTAAATAATAATCACAAGAACAATAATAATAACAATAACAATAATAATAATAAATTCTTCTTATTATTATTATTTACTACTACTACTAATAATTTTTTAACTATTATTATTAAGTATTATTAGTAAATAACAGTAATAATAATAATAATAATATTTAATTATTATATTTTTAAATTATTTGTTCAGTTATTATTATTTAGTAGTAATAGTAGTAGTAGTAAATAATAATAATAAATTCTTATTATTCTTATTATTATTATTATTATTATTAATAATAACTACTACTACTAATAATAATAATATTAATTTTTTAACTATTATTTTTTAAATTAATATTATTATTAGTAAATAACAGTAATAATAATATTTGATTATATTCTTAAATTATGTGTTTAATTATTATTAATTAGTAGTAGTAGTAAATAATAATAATAATCACAACAATAATAATAAATTATTATTATTATTATTATTTACTACTACTAATTAATAATATTAATTGAACAAATCATTTAAGAATATAATTAAATATTATTATTACTGTTATTTACTACTAATAATAATTTAAAAAATAATAGTTAAAAATGTTTTATTATTATTATTGTTATTGTGATTATTATTTACTACTACTACTACTACGACTAAATAATAATAATTGAACAAATAATTTAAAAATATAATAATTAAATATTATTATTACTACTGTTATTTACTAATAATACTTAATAATAATACATTATTAATAGTTAGTAAATAATAATAAACTACTGCTACTAATGATAATAATAAAAAACAATAATAACATTAAGAACAACAAAACCAAAATGAAGGCGTCCTGCACAGAACAGCTTGAGAAAGTTCAGCATTTTTTATTTATTTCTTATTATTTTTGTAAGTGAAGTAACACGCGGCCCGGAGCTCACAGAAACATAAATATATTCCTCAGTAGGGGAAAAAAAAAAAAAAAAGAAATCTGCATATTTTTCTTTTTGTCAGTAATGTACGCCGCCTGCAGGCAAATGTGCGCAAATACACGCCGACCGAGCACCTGAAATGATGCAAAAAAAAGGAGATAGATGCTCCGACATCCGTCCCCCCGCGCAGGAGACTGGGGGGGGGGGGGGGGGGGCAATAACAAAGAAAGCCATGAATGTCGGCATCAGAGAGGAAGCGGGAAGGACCCTCTAAGGCTGAAGTACAGCACAAACCAAACATTCTATTTATTTCATTTTTATTTTGAAAGTGAACTCCCCCATCCATCCATGTCTACATCCATCCCTCCATCTATGTCTCCATCATTCCATCCATCCATGTCTCCATCCATCCCTCCATCCATCCATATCTCCATCATTCCATCCATGTCTCCATCATTCCATACATCCATCCATGTCTCCATCCATCCATATCTCCATCAATCCATGTCTCCATCCATCCCTCCATCCATCCCTCCATGTCTCCATCCATCCCTCCATGTCTCCATCCATCCCTCCATGTCTCCATCCCTCCATCCATCCATGTCTCCATCCATCCCTCCATCCATCCATCCCTCCATCCATCCATGTCTCCATCCATCCCTCCATCCATGTTTCCATCCATCCATGGTTCCATCCATCCATCCATCCATGTCTCCATCCATCCATCCCTCCATCCATCCTTGTCACCATCCATCCATCCATGTCTCCATCCATCCATCCCCCCATCCATGTCTCCATCCATCCATGTCTCCATCCATCCCTCCATCCATCCATGTCTCCATCCCTCCATCCATGTCTCCATCCATCCATCCTTGTCTCCATCCATCCATTCATGTCTCCATCCATCCCTCCATCCATGTCTCCATCCATCCATTCATGTCTCCATCCATCCATCCTTGTCTCCATCCATCCATTCATGTCTCCATCCATCCATCTCAATCCATCCATCCTTGTCTCCATCCATGTCTCCATCATTCCTTCCATCCATCCATGTCTCCATCCATCCATCCATGTCTCCATCCATCCATGTCTCCATCTCTCCATCCATCCATCCTTGTCACCATCCATCCATGTCTCCATCCATCCTTGTCACCATCCATCCATGTCTCCATCCATCCATCCATGTCTCCATCCATCCCTCCATCCATCCCTCCATCCATGTCTCCATCCATCCATCCCTCCATCCATCCATCTCAATCCATCCATATCTCCATCCATCCATACATTCATGTCTCCATCCATCCATCCCTCCATCCATCCATGTCTCCATCCATCCATCTCAATCCATCCATCTCAATCCATCCATCCATGTCTCCATCATTCCATCCATCCATCCATCCATGTCTCCATTCATCCATCCTTGTCTCCATCCATCCATTCATGTCTCCATCCATCCATGTCTCCATCCATCCCTCCATCCATCCTTGTCTCCATCCATCTATCCATTCAACCATCCATGTCTCCATCATTCCATCCATCCATGTCTCCATCCATCCCTCCATCCATGTCTCCATCATTCCATCCATCCATGTCTCCATCCATCCCTCCATCCATGTCTCCATCATTCCATCCATCCATGTCTCCATCCATCCATGTCTCCATCATTCCATCCATCCATCCATCCATGTCTCCATCATTCCATCCATCCATCCATCCATGTCTCCATCCATCCATGTCTCCATCCATCCATGTCTCCATCCATCCATGTCTCTATCCATCCCTCCAACCATGTCTTCATCCATCCTTGACTCCATCCATCCCTCCATCCATGTCTTCATCCATCCTTGTCTCCATCCATCCATCCATGTCTCCATCCATCCATCCATCCATCTCAATCCATCCATCCATACATTCATGTCTCCATCCATCCTTCCATGTCTCCATCCATCCATCCCTCCATCCATCCATCTCAATCCATCCATCCATGTCTCCATCATTCCATCCATCCATCCATGTCTCCATTCATCCATCCTTGTCTCCATCCATCCATTCATGTCTCCATCCATCCATGTCTCCATCCATCCATCCCTCCATCCATCTCAATCCATCCCTCCATCCAGCTATCCCTTCAACCATCCATGTCTCCATCATTCCATCCATCCATGTCTCCATCCATCCCTCCATCCATCCATGTCTCCATCCATCCATCTCTCCATCCATCTCTCCATCCATGTCTCCATCATTCCATCCATCCCTCCATGTCTCCATCATTCCATCCATCCATCCATGTCTCCATCCATCCATGTCTCCATCCATGCATCCAGGTCTCCATCCATCCATGTCTCCATCCATCCCATCTCTATGCTTTATTTTTGCTGAGAAATCACTTAGAAAAACACCCCCCTGGCTGTGGCCATCTTGATTCACGTAGCGTTTACTTCCTGGAATCCATCTGCCCTTAGCTCAGACATGCAGGCAAGAAGGAGTGCTCAGCTGTGAAAGCCCCATGATGCCTCCTGGGATACATGACATCATTTGCCTAATAAATAATTAAAATGTGACAAATGTATAATTTAATATATAATATATACTGTATTTATTATATCATTTATAAATTAGTTTTGTGCAGAAACACGTCATGGTGAGAGCTGCACCCTAGAATTATTTATTTCTGGTTTGATACTTTGTCACATTTAAATATTTTGTTGCATGCAATGTTTTTTTAAATTCTTAGTTTCGGTCATTTTATAGATTATACAGTAGGGGGTGCTGGAGTGTCACTAAAATATAAATAATACATCAAATAATTGGCCTAGGCCAGAAACCAGGAAGTAACTGAAGAAATTTGAAAAGGAATTGTTTAAAACAAGCAAAAATAATATATTTTGTTTTACTATTTACTAATGTTAGCAGCATAAAGGTGACAAATAGTCGGTGCGGACTGAGAGCTGCGCAGCCACAGAGGCGCTGGAATTACTAGTTACCTGTCCTCCCCACATGCGACAATCCGACATACAATCTCCTTTAGGCTCAATTCACATCTAAGCGTAGCATTTTTAGCGTGATTTTTCCCGCATATTTTCAAGTGATTTTACCACAATGTTTGCGTATTTTTAGCCGTTTTTGAGATTTGGCGGGTTTTTTTATTAACCAGCAGAGAAAAATATCATCTATTGCATCATTTGTTGTTAGGTTTTTCTGTTTTTTCTGTTTTTCCATCAGCTTTTTCTTTTATCACTCTATTATTTTTTTATAATTTATTTATAGTATTTTATTTAGTTAGGGTGATAATAATTTAATCATATATATATAATATAAATAATTCAGCACTAAATTCATAAAGTGATGCGCAAGTTATCAGCGCTAAAGTGACCACAACACACAGAACGTATCACCAAAAAGTGATGAAAAAATGTGACTATATATATATATATATATAAATAACCTTAACACCCTATAAACCTAATAAAATAATAATTTTTTATTATAAAAATTATTATTGTATTTTTTGTATATATATATATATATATATATATATATATATATATATATATATATATATATATAGATCTATAGACACACATTATATATATATATATATATATATATATATATATATATATATATATATATATATACACAGTTGTGTTGAAAATACTAGCAGTCAGACATCACTAACCGGATCAATCTCTGTTTTTGGTGGAAATGATATTTCTACATGGCAGATAATTTCCTAGCAGGTGTAGTAGAGTCATAGAAATCCAGCAGACCCAACAGTCATGACATGCGTGCTGCTGATTCTGTGTCATTGAATCCCTCATTGAAAGGGGCGTGTTCACAATAATAGCCGTGTGGAGTTCTATTAGTGAGGTCATTCATTCTTTGATAAACAGGTGGCAATTATTGCCCTTATTTAAGGAAGGAAGGCAGCAAATGTTGTACATGCTGGTTACAGTGCATTTCTCTCTGAAATTCTGAGGAAAATGGGTCGTTCCAGACATTGTTCAGAAGAACAGCGTACCTTGATTATAAAGTTGATTGGAGGGGAAAACATATAAGAAGTGCAGAAAATGATCGGCTGCTCAGCTAAAATGATGGCAAATGCTTTAAAATGGCAACCAAAACCTGAAAGACGTGGAAGAAAGCGAAAAACTGCCATTGGAATGGATAGAAGAATAGCCAAAATGGGGCGGACTCAGCCAACAATCAGCTCCAGGAAGATGAAAGAAGGTGTGACGTTCCCTGTGAGGACTCAGCCAACAATCAGCTCCAGGAAGATGAAAGAAGGTGTGACGTTCCCTGTGAGGACTGTTACAATTAGAAGACACCGATGTGAAGCCAAGCTATCTGCAAGAAGTCCCCGCAAAGTCCCACTGTTGGGAAAAAGACGTGTGCTGAAGAGGTTACAATCTGCCAAAGAGCACATTGACCGGCCTAAAGAGAAATGGACCAACATTTTGTGGACTGATGAAAGTAAGATTGTTCTTTTTGGGTCTAGTGGGTGCGAAAGTCTATGAGACGCGAGTTTGCATGAAAGTCTATGAGACGCGATTTTACATTGAAGTCACT